>NW_027285246.1:67500-82646 GCF_040894005.1 Engystomops pustulosus | reverse complement strand
AGCTCCTACTTCCATGGGCATTATTCCTCCCCGGGACCTACTGCCAAGTGTGGCCGGGGAACAGTGACTCTTGGCCGGATAGGCCGAGTGGCTTCTCCCGCTGACTTGCCCCTTTGGAAGTAGGAGCTCCTACTTCCATGGGCATTATTCCTCCCCGGGACCTACGGCCAAGTGTGGCCGGGGAACAGTGACTCTTGGCCGGTTAGGCCAAGTGGCTTCTCCCGCTGACTTGCCCCTATGGAAGTAGGAGCTCTTACTTCCATGGGCAGTATACCTCTCGGGGACTTAGAGCCAAGTGTCTTCACCCTTTGGAGGTAGTAGCTCCTACTTCCATGGGCATTATTCCTCCCCGGGACATACTGCCAAGTGTGGCCGGGGAACAGTGACTCTTGGCCGGATAGGCCAAGTGGCTTCTCCCGCTGACTTGCCCCTTTGGAGGTAGTAGCTCCTACTTCCATGGGCATTATTCCTCCCCGGGACCTACAGCCAAGAGTGGCCGGGGGAACAGTGACTCCTGGCCGGATAGGCCAAGTGGCTTCTCCCGCTGACTTGCCCCTTTGGAAGTAGGAGCTCCTACTTCCATGGGCATTATTCCTCCCCGGGACCTACTGCCAAGTGTGGCCGGGGAACAGTGACTCTTGGCCGGATAGGCCAAGTGGCTTCTCCCGCTGACTTGCCCCTTTGGAAGTAGGAGCTCTTACTTCCATGGGCATTATTCCTCCCCGGGACCTACTGCCAAGTGTGGCCGGGGAACAGTGACTCTTGGCCGGATAGGCCAAGTGGCTTCTCCCGCTGACTTGCCCCTTTGGAAGTAGGAGCTCTTACTTCCATGGTCATTATTCCTCCCCGGGACCTACTGCCAAGTGTAGCCGGGGAACAGTGACTCTTTGCCGGATAGGCCAAGTGGCTTCTCCCGCTGACTTGCCCCTTTGGAAGTAGGAGCTCCTACTTCCATGGGCATTATTCCTCCCCGGGACCTACTGCCAAGTGTGGCCGGGGAACAGTGACTCTTGGCCGGATAGGCCAAGTGGCTTCTCCCGCTGACTTGCCCCTTTGGAAGTAGGAGCTCTTACTTCCATGGGCATTATTCCTCCCCGGGACCTACTGCCAAGTGTGGCCGGGGAACAGTGACTCTTGGCCGGGTAGGCCAAGTGGCTTCTCCCGCTGACTTGCCCCTTTGGAAGTAGGAGCTCTTACTTCCATGGTCATTATTCCTCCCCGGGACCTACTGCCAAGTGTAGCCGGGGAAGAGTGACTCTTGGCCGGATAGGCCAAGTGGCTTCTCCCGCTGACTTGCCCCTATGGAAGTAGGAGCTCTTACTTCCATGGGCATTATTCCTCCCCGGGACCTACTGCCAAGTGTGGCCGGGGAACAGTGACTCTTGGCCGGATAGGCCAAGTGGCTTCTCCCGCTGACTTGCCCCTTTGGAAGTAGGAGCTCTTACTTCCATGGTCATTATTCCTCCCCGGGACCTACTGCCAAGTGTGGCCGGGGAACAGTGACTCTTGGCCGGATAGGCCAAGTGGCTTCTCCCGCTGACTTGCCCCTTTGGAAGTAGGAGCTCCTACTTCCATGGGCATTATTCCTCCCCGGGACCTACTGCCAAGTGTGGCCGGGGAACAGTGACTCTTGCCTGGGTAGGCCAAGTGGCTTCTCCCGCTGACTTGCCCCTTTGGAAGTAGGAGCTCCTACTTCCATGGGCATTATTCCTCCCCGGGACCTACTGCCAAGTGTGGCCGGGGAACAGTGACTCTTGGCCGGATAGAACTAGTGGCTTCTTCCGCTGACTTGCCCCTTTGGAAGTAGGAGCTCCTACTTCCATGGGCATTATTCCTCCCCGGGACCTACAGCCAAGCTTGGCCGGGGGACAGTGACATGTGGCCGGATAGGCCAAGTGGCTTCTCCCGCTGACTTGCCCCTATGGAAGTAGGAGCTCTTACTTCCATGGGCAGTATACCTCTCGAGGACTTAGAGCCAAGTGTCTTCACCCTTTGGAGGTAGTAGCTCCTACTTCCATGGGCATTATTCCTCCCCGGGACCTACTGCCAAGTGTGGCCGGGGGACAGTGACATGTGGCCGGATAGGCCAAGTGGCTTCTCCCGCTGACTTGCCCCTTTGGAAGTAGGAGCTCTTACTTCCATGGGCATTATTCCTCCCCGGGACCTACAGCCAAGAGTGGCCGGGGAACAGTGACTCCTGGCCGGATAGGCCAAGTGGCTTCTCCCGCTGACTTGCCCCTTTGGAAGTAGGAGCTCCTACTTCCATGGGCATTATTCCTCCCCGGGACCTACTGCCAAGTGTGGCCGGGGAACAGTGACTCTTGGCCGGATAGGCCAAGTGGCTTCTCCCGCTGACTTGCCCCTTTGGAAGTAGGAGCTCTTACTTCCATGGGCATTATTCCTCCCCGGGACCTACTGCCAAGTGTGGCCGGGGAACAGTGACTCTTGGCCGGATAGGCCAAGTGGCTTCTCCCGCTGACTTGCCCCTTTGGAAGTAGGAGCTCTTACTTCCATGGTCATTATTCCTCCCCGGGACCTACTGCCAAGTGTAGCCGGGGAACAGTGACTCTTTGCCGGATAGGCCAAGTGGCTTCTCCCGCTGACTTGCCCCTTTGGAAGTAGGAGCTCCTACTTCCATGGGCATTATTCCTCCCCGGGACCTACTGCCAAGTGTGGCCGGGGAACAGTGACTCTTGGCCGGATAGGCCAAGTGGCTTCTCCCGCTGACTTGCCCCTTTGGAAGTAGGAGCTCTTACTTCCATGGGCATTATTCCTCCCCGGGACCTACTGCCAAGTGTGGCCGGGGAACAGTGACTCTTGGCCGGATAGGCCAAGTGGCTTCTCCCGCTGACTTGCCCCTTTGGAAGTAGGAGCTCTTACTTCCATGGTCATTATTCCTCCCCGGGACCTACTGCCAAGTGTAGCCGGGGAAGAGTGACTCTTGGCCGGATAGGCCAAGTGGCTTCTCCCGCTGACTTGCCCCTATGGAAGTAGGAGCTCTTACTTCCATGGGCATTATTCCTCCCCGGGACCTACTGCCAAGTGTGGCCGGGGAACAGTGACTCTTGGCCGGATAGGCCAAGTGGCTTCTCCCGCTGACTTGCCCCTTTGGAAGTAGGAGCTCTTACTTCCATGGTCATTATTCCTCCCCGGGACCTACTGCCAAGTGTGGCCGGGGAACAGTGACTCTTGGCCGGATAGGCCAAGTGGCTTCTCCCGCTGACTTGCCCCTTTGGAAGTAGGAGCTCCTACTTCCATGGGCATTATTCCTCCCCGGGACCTACTGCCAAGTGTGGCCGGGGAACAGTGACTCTTGCCTGGGTAGGCCAAGTGGCTTCTCCCGCTGACTTGCCCCTTTGGAAGTAGGAGCTCCTACTTCCATGGGCATTATTCCTCCCCGGGACCTACTGCCAAGTGTGGCCGGGGAACAGTGACTCTTGGCCGGATAGAACTAGTGGCTTCTTCCGCTGACTTGCCCCTTTGGAAGTAGGAGCTCCTACTTCCATGGGCATTATTCCTCCCCGGGACCTACAGCCAAGCTTGGCCGGGGGACAGTGACATGTGGCCGGATAGGCCAAGTGGCTTCTCCCGCTGACTTGCCCCTATGGAAGTAGGAGCTCTTACTTCCATGGGCAGTATACCTCTCGAGGACTTAGAGCCAAGTGTCTTCACCCTTTGGAGGTAGTAGCTCCTACTTCCATGGGCATTATTCCTCCCCGGGACCTACTGCCAAGTGTGGCCGGGGGACAGTGACATGTGGCCGGATAGGCCAAGTGGCTTCTCCCGCTGACTTGCCCCTTTGGAAGTAGGAGCTCTTACTTCCATGGGCATTATTCCTCCCCGGGACCTACAGCCAAGTGTGGCCGGGGAACAGTGACTCTTGGACGGATAGGCCAAGTGGCTGCTCCCGCTGACTTGCCCCTTTGGAAGTAGGAGCTCCTACTTCCATGGGCATTATTCCTCCCCGGGACCTACTGCCAAGTGTGGCCGGGGAACAGTGACTCTTGGCCGGATAGGCCAAGTGGCTGCTCCCGCTGACTTGCCCCTTTGGAAGTAGGAGCTCTTACTTCCATGGGCATTATTCCTCCCCGGGACCTACTGCCAAGTGTGGCCGGGGGACAGTGACATGTGGCCGGATAGGCCAAGTGGCTTCTCCCGCTGACTTGCCCCTTTGGAAGTAGGAGCTCTTACTTCCATGGGCATTATTCCTCCCCGGGACCTACTGCCAAGTGTTGCCGGGGGACAGTGACATGTGGCCGGATAGCCCAAGTGGCTTCTCCCGCTGACTTGCCCCTTTGGAAGTAGGAGCTCCTACTTCCATGGGCATTATTCCTCCCCGGGACCTCCTGCCAAGTGTGGCCGGGGAACAGTGACTCTTGGCCGGATAGGCCAAGTGGCTTCTCCCGCTGACTTGCCCCTTTGGAAGTAGGAGCTCCTACTTCCATGGGCATTATTCCTCCCCGGGACCTACTGCCAAGTGTGGCCGGGGAACAGTGACTCTTGGCCGGATAGGCCAAGTTGCTTCTCCCGCTTACTTTCCCCTTTGGAAGTAGGAGCTCCTACTTCCATGGGCATTATTCCTCCCCGGGACCTACTGCCAAGTGTGGCCGGGGAACAGTGACTCTTGGCCGGATAGGCCAAGTGGCTTCTCCCGCTTACTTTCCCCTTTGGAAGTAGGAGCTCCTACTTCCATGGGCATTATTCCTCCCCGGGACCTACTGCCAAGTGTGGCCGGGGAACAGTGACTCTTGGCCGGATAGGCCAAGTGGCTTCTCCCGCTGACTTGACCCTTTGGAAGTAGGAGCTCCTACTTCCATGGGCATTATTCCTCCCCGGGACCTCCTGCCAAGTGTGGCCGGGGAACAGTGACTCTTGGCCGGATAGGCCAAGTTGCTTCTCCCGCTGACTTGCCCCTTTGGAAGTAGGAGCTCCTACTTCCATGGGCACTATACCTCTCGGGGACTTAGAGCCAAGTGTCTTCACCCTTTGGAGGTAGTAGCTCCTACTTCCATGGGCATTATTCCTCCCCGGGACCTCCTGCCAAGTGTGGCCGGGGAACAGTGACTCTTGTTCGGATAGGCCAAGTGGCTTCTCCCGCTGACTTGCCCCTTTGGAAGTAGGAGCTCCTACTTCCATGGGCATTATTCCTCCCCGGGACCTACTGCCAAGTGTGGCCGGGGAACAGTGACTCTTGGCCGGATAGGCCAAGTGGCTTCTCCCGCTGACTTGACCCTTTGGAAGTAGGAGCTCCTACTTCCATGGGCATTATTCCTCCCCGGGACCTACTGCCAAGTGTGGCCGGGGAACAGTGACTCTTGCCTGGGTAGGCCAAGTGGCTTCTCCCGCTGACTTGCCCCTTTGGAAGTAGGAGCTCCTACTTCCATGGGCATTATTCCTCCCCGGGACCTACTGCCAAGAGTGGCCGGGGGACAGTGACATGTGGCCGGATAGGCCAAGTGGCTTCTCCCGCTGACTTGCCCCTTTGGAAGTAGGAGCTCCTACTTCCATGGGCATTATTCCTCCCCGGGACCTACTGCCAAGTGTGGCCGGGGAACAGTGACTCTTGGCCGTATATGCCAAGTGGCTTCTCCCGCTGACTTGCCCCTTTGGAAGTAGGAGCTCCTACTTCCATGGGCATTATTCCTCTCCGGGACCTACTGCCAAGTGTGGCCGGGGAACAGTGACTCTTGGCCGGATAGGCCAAGTGGCTTCTCCCGCTGACTTGACCCTTTGGAAGTAGGAGCTCTTACTTCCATGGGCACTATACCTCTCGTGGACTTAGAGCCAAGTGTCTTCACTCTTTGGAGGTAGTAGCTCCTACTTCCATGGGCATTATTCCTCCCCGGGACCTACTGCCAAGTGTGGCCGGGGGACAGTGACATGTGGCCGGATAGGCCAAGTGGCTTCTCCCGCTGACTTGCCCCTTTGGAAGTAGGAGCTCTTACTTCCATGGGCATTATTCCTCCCCGGGACCTACAGCCAAGTGTGGCCGGGGAACAGTGACTCTTGGACGGATAGGCCAAGTGGCTGCTCCCGCTGACTTGCCCCTTTGGAAGTAGGAGCTCCTACTTCCATGGGCATTATTCCTCCCCGGGACCTACTGCCAAGTGTGGCCGGGGAACAGTGACTCTTGGCCGGATAGGCCAAGTGGCTGCTCCCGCTGACTTGCCCCTTTGGAAGTAGGAGCTCCTACTTCCATGGGCATTATTCCTCCCCGGGACTTGCCGCCAAGTCTGGCCGGGGGACAGTGACACTTGGCCGGGTAGGCGAAGTGGCTTCTCCCGCTGACTTGCCCCTTTGGAAGTAGGAGCTCTTACTTCCATGGGCATTATACCTCTCGAAGACTTAGAGCCAAGTGAGCTCCTACTTCCATGGGCATTATTCCTCCCCGGGACTTGCCGCCAAGTCTGGCCGGGGGACAGTGACACTTGGCCGGGTAGGCGAAGTGGCTTCTCCCGCTGACTTGCCCCTTCGGAAGTAGGAGCTCCTACTTCCATGGGCATTATTCCTCCCCGGGACTTGCCGCCAAGTCTGGCCGGGGGACAGTGACACTTGGCCGGGTAGGCGAAGTGGCTTCTCCCGCTGACTTGCCCCTTTGGAAGTAGGAGCTCTTACTTCCATGGGCATTATACCTCTCGAAGACTTAGAGCCAAGTGAGCTCCTACTTCCATGGGCATTATTCCTCCCCGGGACCTACTGCCAAGTGTGGCCGGGGAACAGTGACTCTTGGCCGGATAGGCCAAGTGGCTTCTCCCGCTGACTTGCCCCTATGGAAGTAGGAGCTCTTACTTCCATGGGCATTATTCCTCCCCGGGACCTACTGCCAAGTGTGGCCGGGGAACAGTGACTCTTGGCCGGATAGGCCAAGTGGCTTCTCCCGCTGACTTGCCCCTTTGGAAGTAGGAGCTCTTACTTCCATGGTCATTATTCCTCCCCGGGACCTACTGCCAAGTGTGGCCGGGGAACAGTGACTCTTGGCCGGATAGGCCAAGTGGCTTCTCCCGCTGACTTGCCCCTTTGGAAGTAGGAGCTCCTACTTCCATGGGCATTATTCCTCCCCGGGACCTACTGCCAAGTGTGGCCGGGGAACAGTGACTCTTGCCTGGGTAGGCCAAGTGGCTTCTCCCGCTGACTTGCCCCTTTGGAAGTAGGAGCTCCTACTTCCATGGGCATTATTCCTCCCCGGGACCTACTGCCAAGTGTGGCCGGGGAACAGTGACTCTTGGCCGGATAGAACTAGTGGCTTCTTCCGCTGACTTGCCCCTTTGGAAGTAGGAGCTCCTACTTCCATGGGCATTATTCCTCCCCGGGACCTACAGCCAAGCTTGGCCGGGGGACAGTGACATGTGGCCGGATAGGCCAAGTGGCTTCTCCCGCTGACTTGCCCCTATGGAAGTAGGAGCTCTTACTTCCATGGGCAGTATACCTCTCGAGGACTTAGAGCCAAGTGTCTTCACCCTTTGGAGGTAGTAGCTCCTACTTCCATGGGCATTATTCCTCCCCGGGACCTACTGCCAAGTGTGGCCGGGGGACAGTGACATGTGGCCGGATAGGCCAAGTGGCTTCTCCCGCTGACTTGCCCCTTTGGAAGTAGGAGCTCTTACTTCCATGGGCATTATTCCTCCCCGGGACCTACAGCCAAGTGTGGCCGGGGAACAGTGACTCTTGGACGGATAGGCCAAGTGGCTGCTCCCGCTGACTTGCCCCTTTGGAAGTAGGAGCTCCTACTTCCATGGGCATTATTCCTCCCCGGGACCTACTGCCAAGTGTGGCCGGGGAACAGTGACTCTTGGCCGGATAGGCCAAGTGGCTGCTCCCGCTGACTTGCCCCTTTGGAAGTAGGAGCTCTTACTTCCATGGGCATTATTCCTCCCCGGGACCTACTGCCAAGTGTGGCCGGGGGACAGTGACATGTGGCCGGATAGGCCAAGTGGCTTCTCCCGCTGACTTGCCCCTTTGGAAGTAGGAGCTCTTACTTCCATGGGCATTATTCCTCCCCGGGACCTACTGCCAAGTGTTGCCGGGGGACAGTGACATGTGGCCGGATAGCCCAAGTGGCTTCTCCCGCTGACTTGCCCCTTTGGAAGTAGGAGCTCCTACTTCCATGGGCATTATTCCTCCCCGGGACCTCCTGCCAAGTGTGGCCGGGGAACAGTGACTCTTGGCCGGATAGGCCAAGTGGCTTCTCCCGCTGACTTGCCCCTTTGGAAGTAGGAGCTCCTACTTCCATGGGCATTATTCCTCCCCGGGACCTACTGCCAAGTGTGGCCGGGGAACAGTGACTCTTGGCCGGATAGGCCAAGTTGCTTCTCCCGCTTACTTTCCCCTTTGGAAGTAGGAGCTCCTACTTCCATGGGCATTATTCCTCCCCGGGACCTACTGCCAAGTGTGGCCGGGGAACAGTGACTCTTGGCCGGATAGGCCAAGTGGCTTCTCCCGCTGACTTGACCCTTTGGAAGTAGGAGCTCCTACTTCCATGGGCATTATTCCTCCCCGGGACCTCCTGCCAAGTGTGGCCGGGGAACAGTGACTCTTGGCCGGATAGGCCAAGTTGCTTCTCCCGCTGACTTGCCCCTTTGGAAGTAGGAGCTCCTACTTCCATGGGCACTATACCTCTCGGGGACTTAGAGCCAAGTGTCTTCACCCTTTGGAGGTAGTAGCTCCTACTTCCATGGGCATTATTCCTCCCCGGGACCTCCTGCCAAGTGTGGCCGGGGAACAGTGACTCTTGTTCGGATAGGCCAAGTCACTTCTCCCGCTGACTTGCCCCTTTGGAAGTAGGAGCTCCTACTTCCATGGGCATTATTCCTCCCCGGGACCTACTGCCAAGTGTGACCGGGGAACAGTGACTCTTGGCCGGATAGGCCAAGTGGCTTCTCCCGCTGACTTGACCCTTTGGAAGTAGGAGCTCCTACTTCCATGGGCATTATTCCTCCCCGGGACCTACTGCCAAGTGTGGCCGGGGAACAGTGACTCTTGCCTGGGTAGGCCAAGTGGCTTCTCCCGCTGACTTGCCCCTTTGGAAGTAGGAGCTCCTACTTCCATGGGCATTATTCCTCCCCGGGACCTACTGCCAAGAGTGGCCGGGGGACAGTGACATGTGGCCGGATAGGCCAAGTGGCTTCTCCCGCTGACTTGCCCCTTTGGAAGTAGGAGCTCCTACTTCCATGGGCATTATTCCTCCCCGGGACCTACTGCCAAGAGTGGCCGGGGGACAGTGACATGTGGCCGGATAGGCCAAGTGGCTTCTCCCGCTGACTTGCCCCTTTGGAAGTAGGAGCTCCTACTTCCATGGGCATTATTCCTCCCCGGGACCTACTGCCAAGTGTGGCCGGGGAACAGTGACTCTTGGCCGGATAGGCCAAGTGGCTTCTCCCGCTGACTTGCCCCTTTGGAAGTAGGAGCTCTTACTTCCATGGGCACTATACCTCTCGGGGACTTACAGCCAAGTGTCTTCACTCTTTGGAGGTAGTAGCTCCTACTTCCATGGGCATTATTCCTCCCCGGGACCTACTGCCAAGTGTGGCCGGGGGACAGTGACATGTGGCCGGATAGGCCAAGTGGCTTCTCCCGCTGACTTGCCCCTTTGGAAGTAGGAGCTCTTACTTCCATGGGCATTATTCCTCCCCGGGACCTACAGCCAAGTGTGGCCGGGGAACAGTGACTCTTGGACGGATAGGCCAAGTGGCTGCTCCCGCTGACTTGCCCCTTTGGAAGTAGGAGCTCCTACTTCCATGGGCATTATTCCTCCCCGGGACCTACTACCAAGTGTGGCCGGGGAACAGTGACTCTTGGCCGGATAGGCCAAGTGGCTGCTCCCGCTGACTTGCCCCTTTGGAAGTAGGAGCTCTTACTTCCATGGGCATTATTCCTCCCCGGGACCTACTGCCAAGTGTGGCCGGGGGACAGTGACATGTGGCCGGTTAGGCCAAGTGGCTTCTCCCGCTGACTTGCCCCTTTGGAAGTAGGAGCTCTTACTTCCATGGGCATTATTCCTCCCCGGGACCTACTGCCAAGTGTGGCCGGGGGACAGTGACATGTGGCCGGATAGCCCAAGTGGCTTCTCCCGCTGACTTGCCCCTTTGGAAGTAGGAGCTCCTACTTCCATGGGCATTATTCCTCCCCGGGACCTACTGCCAAGTGTGGCCGGGGAACAGTGACTCTTGGCCGGATAGGCCAAGTGGCTTCTCCCGCTGACTTGCCCCTTTGGAAGTAGGAGCTCTTACTCCCATGGGCAGTATACCTCTCGGGGACTTAGAGCCAAGTGTCTTCACCCTTTGGAGGTAGTAGCTCCTACTTCCATGGGCATTATTCCTCCCCGGGACCTACTGCCAAGTGTTGCCGGGGAACAGTGACTCTTGGCCGGATAGAACTAGTGGCTTCTCCCGCTGACTTGCCCCTTTGGAAGTAGGAGCTCCTACTTCCATGGGCATTATTCCTCCCCGGGACCTACTGCCAAGTGTGGCCGGGGAACAGTGACTCTTGGCCGGATAGGCCAAGTGGCTTCTCCCGCTGACTTGCCCCTTTGGAAGTAGGAGCTCCTACTTCCATGGGCATTATTCCTCCCCGGGACCTACTGCCAAGTGTGGCCGGGGAACAGTGACTCTTGGCCGGATAGAACTAGTGGCTTCTTCCGCTGACTTGCCCCTTTGGAAGTAGGAGCTCCTACTTCCATGGGCATTATTCCTCCCCGGGACCTACAGCCAAGCTTGGCCGGGGGACAGTGACATGTGGCCGGATAGGCCAAGTGGCTTCTCCCGCTGACTTGCCCCTTTGGAAGTAGGAGCTCTTACTTCCATGGGCATTATTCCTCCCCGGGACCTACTGCCAAGTGTGGCCGGGGAACAGTGACTCTTGGCCGGATAGGCCAAGTGGCTTCTCCCGCTGACTTGCCCCTTTGGAGGTAGGAGCTCCTACTTCCATGGGCATTATTCCTCCCCGGGACCTACTGCCAAGTGTGGCCGGGGAACAGTGACTCTTGGCCGGGTAGGCCAAGTGGCTTCTCCCGCTGACTTGCCCCTTTGGAAGTAGGAGCTCCTACTTCCATGGGCATTATTCCTCCCCGGGACCTACTGCCAAGTGTGGCCGGGGAACAGTGACTCTTGGCCGGATAGGCCAAGTGGCTTCTCCCGCTGACTTGCCCCTTTGGAAGTAGGAGCTCCTACTTCCATGGGCATTATTCCTCCCCGGGACCTACTGCCAAGTGTGGCCGGGGAACAGTGACTCTTGGCCGGATAGAACTAGTGGCTTCTTCCGCTGACTTGCCCCTTTGGAAGTAGGAGCTCCTACTTCCATGGGCATTATTCCTCCCCGGGACCTACAGCCAAGCTTGGCCGGGGGACAGTGACATGTGGCCGGATAGGCCAAGTGGCTTCTCCCGCTGACCTGCCCCTTTGGAAGTAGGAGCTCTTACTTCCATGGGCATTATTCCTCCCCGGGACCTACTGCCAAGTGTGGCCGGGGAACAGTGACTCTTGGCCGGATAGGCCAAGTGGCTTCTCCCGCTGACTTGCCCCTTTGGAAGTAGGAGCTCCTACTTCCATGGGCATTATTCCTCCCCGGGACCTACAGCCAAGCTTGGCCGGGGGACAGTGACATGTGGCCGGATAGGCCAAGTGGCTTCTCCCGCTGACCTGCCCCTTTGGAAGTAGGAGCTCTTACTTCCATGGGCATTATTCCTCCCCGGGACCTACTGCCAAGTGTGGCCGGGGAACAGTGACTCTTGGCCGGGTAGGCCAAGTGGCTTCTCCCGCTGACTTGCCCCTTTGGAGGTAGGAGCTCCTACTTCCATGGGCATTATTCCTCCCCGGGACCTACTGCCAAGAGTGGCCGGGGAACAGTGACTCTTGGCCGGATAGGCCAAGTGGCTTCTCCCGCTGACTTGCCCCTTTGGAGGTAGTAGCTCCTACTTCCATGGGCATTATTCCTCCCCGGGACCTACTGCCAAGTGTGGCCGGGGAACAGTGACTCTTGGCCGTGTAGGCCAAGTGGCTTCTCCCGCTGACTTGCCCCTTTGGAAGTAGGAGCTCCTACTTCCATGGGCACTATTCCTCTCCGGGACCTACTGCCAAGTGTGGCCGGGGAACAGTGACTCTTGGCCGGATAGGCCAAGTGGCTTCTCCCGCTGACTTGCCCCTTTGGAAGTAGGAGCTCTTACTCCCATGGGCAGTATACCTCTCGGGGACTTAGAGCCAAGTGTCTTCACCCTTTGGAGGTGGTAGCTCCTACTTCCATGGGCATTATTCCTCCCCGGGACCTACTGCCAAGTGTGGCCGGGGAACAGTGACTCTTGGCCGGATAGAACTAGTGGCTTCTCCCGCTGACTTGCCCCTTTGGAAGTAGGAGCTCCTACTTCCATGGGCATTATTCCTCCCCGGGACCTATTGCCAAGTGTGGCCGGGGAACAGTGACTCTTGGCCGGATAGGCCAAGTGGCTTCTCCCGCTGACTTGCCCCTTTGGAAGTAGGAGCTCCTACTTCCATGGGCATTATTCCTCCCCGGGACCTACTGCCAAGTGTGGCCGGGGAACAGTGACTCTTGGCCGGGTAGGCCAAGCGGCTTCTCCCGCTGACTTGCCCCTTTGGAAGTAGGAGCTCCTACTTCCATGGGCATTATTCCTCCCCGGGACCTACTGCCAAGTGTGGCCGGGGAACAGTGACTCTTGGCCGGGTAGGCCAAGTGGCTTCTCCCGCTGACTTGCCCCTTTGGAAGTAGGAGCTCTTACTCCCATGGGCAGTATACCTCTCGGGGACTTAGAGCCAAGTGTCTTCACCCTTTGGAGGTAGTAGCTCCTACTTCCATGGGCATTATTCCTCCCCGGGACCTACTGCCAAGTGTAGCCGGGGAACAGTGACTCTTGGCCGGATAGAACTAGTGGCTTCTCCCGCTGACTTGCCCCTTTGGAAGTAGGAGCTCCTACTTCCATGGGCATTATTCCTCCCCGGGACCTATTGCCAAGTGTGGCCGGGGAACAGTGACTCTTGGCCGGATAGGCCAAGTGGCTTCTCCCGCTGACTTGCCCCTTTGGAAGTAGGAGCTCCTACTTCCATGGGCATTATTCCTCCCCGGGACCTACTGCCAAGTAAGGCCGGGGAACAGTGACTCTTGGCCGGATAGAACTAGTGGCTTCTTCCGCTGACTTGCCCCTTTGGAAGTAGGAGCTCCTACTTCCATGGGCATTATTCCTCCCCGGGACCTACAGCCAAGTGTGGCCGGGGGACAGTGACATGTGGCCGGATAGGCCAAGTGGCTTCTCCCGCTGACTTGCCCCTTTGGAAGTAGGAGCTCCTACTTCCATGGGCATTATTCCTCCCCGGGACCTACTGCCAAGTGTGGCCGGGGAACAGTGACTCTTGGCCGGGTAGGCCAAGTGGCTTCTCCCGCTGACTTTCCCCTTTGGAAGTAGGAGCTCCTACTTCCATGGGCATTATTCCTCCCCGGGACCTACTGCCAAGTGTGGCCGGGGAACAGTGACTCTTGGCCGGGTAGGCCAAGTGGCTTCTCCCGCTGACTTGCCCCTTTGGAAGTAGGAGCTCTTACTCCCATGGGCAGTATACCTCTCGGGGACTTAGAGCCAAGTGTCTTCACCCTTTTTAGGTAGTAGCTCCTACTTCCATGGGCATTATTCCTCCCCGGGACCTACTGCCAAGTGTAGCCGGGGAACAGTGACTCTTGGCCGGATAGAACTAGTGGCTTCTCCCGCTGACTTGCCCCTTTGGAAGTAGGAGCTCCTACTTCCATGGGCATTATTCCTCCCCGGGACCTACTGCCAAGAGTGGCCGGGGAACAGTGACTCTTGGCCGGATAGGCCAAGTGGCTTCTCCCGCTGACTTGCCCCTTTGGAAGAAGGAGCTCCTACTTCCATGGGCATTATTCCTCCCCGGGACCTACTGCCAAGTAAGGCCGGGGAACAGTGACTCTTGGCCGGATAGAACTAGTGGCTTCTTCCGCTGACTTGCCCCTTTGGAAGTAGGAGCTCCTACTTCCATGGGCATTATTCCTCCCCGGGACCTACAGCCAAGCTTGGCCGGGGGACAGTGACATGTGGCCGGATAGGCCAAGTGGCTTCTCCCGCTGACTTGCCCCTTTGGAGGTAGGAGCTCTTACTTCCATGGGCATTATTCCTCTCCGGGACCTACAGCCAAGTGTGGCCGGGGAACAGTGAAACTTGGCCGGATAGGCCAAGTGGCTGCTCCCGCTGACTTGCCCCTTTGGAAGTAGGAGCTCCTACTTCCATGGGCATTATTCCTCCCCGGGACCTATAGCCAAGTGTGGCCGGGGGACAGTGACATGTGGCCGGATAGGCCGAGCGGCTTCTCCCGCTGACGTCATCGCTTTGGAAGTAGGAGCTCCTACTTCCATGGGCTTGTTCCTCCCCGGGACTTGCCGCCAAGTCTGGCCGGGGGACAGTGACATGTGGCCGGATAGGCCAACTGGCTGCTCCCGCTGAGCCCCTACTTCCATGGGCTTGTTCGTCCCCCGGGACTTGCCGCCAAGTCTGGCCGGGGAACAGTGACATGCCGCCGGATTCGGCCGAGCGGCTGCTCCCGCTGACGTCATCGCTTTGGAAGTAGGAGCTCCTACTTCCATGGGCTTGTTCCTCCCCGGGACTTGCCGCCAAGTCTGGCCGGGGGACAGTGACATGTGGCCGGATAGGCCAACTGGCTGCTCCCGCTGAGCCCCTACTTCCATGGGCTTGTTCGTCCCCCGGGACTTGCCGCCAAGTCTGGCCGGGGAACAGTGACATGCCGCCGGATACGGCCGAGCGGCTGCTCCCGCTGACGTCATCGCTTTGGAAGTAGGAGCTCCTACTTCCATGGGCTTGTTCCTCCCCGGGACTTGCCGCCAAGTCTGGCCGGGGGACAGTGACATGTGGCCGGATAGGCCAACTGGCTGCTCCCGCTGAGCCCCTACTTCCATGGGCTTGTTCGTCCCCGGGACTTGCCGCCAAGTCTGGCCGGGGAACAGTGACATGCCGCCGGATACGGCCGAGCGGCTGCTCCCGCTGACGTCATCGCTTTGGAAGTCGGAGCTCCTACTTCCATGGGCTTGTTCCTCCCCGGGACTTGCCGCCAAGTCTGGCCGGGGGACAGTGACATGTGGCCGGATAGGCCAACTGGCTGCTCCCGCTGAGCCCCTACTTCCAT
>NW_027285246.1:15000-57500 GCF_040894005.1 Engystomops pustulosus | reverse complement strand
TGGGCACGTATTAGCTCTAGAATTGCCACAGTTATCCGAGTAGCACATCATCAATGCGGAACGATCAAAGGAACCATAACTGATTTAATGAGCCATTCGCAGTTTCACCGTAAAGAATAGTCAGTACTTAGACATGCATGGCTTAATCTTTAAAACAAGCATATACTACTGGCAGGATCAACCAGGTAGCCGAGCTCTGAGGGGTAGACTCTTGGAGTCAGGCTCCGTGAGCTAATGGGAACGCTCGTTGCTGCTGCTGCTACCGCAGCGCTTCTCCGCCGCCGGAGAAGACCTCGCAGACAACATTGGATGGAGCTTAGGGCAGGGGGGCAAGAAAGATGCTCTCGGTCCCTTCCAAGGACCCGAAAAAGCCTTCCCTTCCCCTCCCTCTCGCAGTCGCTGGCTTTCCCCACTCAGTTCAGCCAAGAAGTGGCGCTCGACTCTCACCTCCATCAGCACCTCCGAAGCTCGGACAGCTCCTGTAGGCTGCGCATAGAAGGAAAGCATTGGACGCTCAACTTCAGCACCTCGAGTGTCGGACAGCTCCACCACCACCTCTCCACACTGTTAAGCGAGAGAGACGATAGGAGCCGTCGCGACGTACCCATGCAGCGCCGCCCGCCAACGCACAGAGGAGCGGAGGGGATCGGGCGCCAGGTCCGGGGGAAGGCTGGGAGGGAAGCTACGGCGCTGCTACCCAGCTTTCAACCCTGCGGGACCGGTGCTCCGCTCCTATCGCTCCGGCGAACAGGGTCCGCTACGCTTTCAACACCAGCGCCCGGCAGAGGGCTTGGAGAAGGCTCGCGCGGATCCTCGGTTCGGATCGCCTGGCTTCGCGGGAGCGGCCTTCGGCTAGGGCCGACGACGGCCGGACCGAGCAGATTTGGACCGGGGTGCGGGGCGAGTACCTGCCTCTCTCACGAAGGGAGTGTCACCGGTAAGAAGCCTCTTCCCACGTCTGCTTGCCGACTTACGCTCGCCCCGACGAGAGGCCCAACCGAAAGAGTGGAAAGGGGCAGAGATTTCCAGGGTCGCCCCACCAGGGATGCAATACCCCAGTGCAGACAGTCGGCCCTGCCCCGAACCTACTCGGTGGTTTGAAGGTTAACCTCTTGGGGAAAAGCAGCGATTCGCCTCGCGGTGCGTGCCTCCGCGGATCTAAACCCCCTCGATCGATGTGGGGCCAGAGGACCCCTTTTCCCCGTACGAAACTGTCAGCTCACCATGGGCTCGACGTCCGTGGGTCGGGGAGTTGAGCGCTTACGCGCGGCGGGACCTTATAACCTGCAGCGGCTGAGGAGCGAAGATTTCCAGGGTGGGCCCCCGGGGATGCCATACCCCGAGCAGCCTGTCGGCCCCGCTCCTAGCACGCTGGCAAGCAATGGAGTCTTCCCCGCGGCAGCCACCGCCCTCGCCCTAGCCTCGCCGTCGGTCGATGAAGAACGTCGTTCGCCCTCCTCTGGCTCGGGATTTGGAAACGGCCTGGCCTTCGCCTACTCCGTCGGGCAACTGCCTTCCGCCAGCCCCTTCCCTCGAATCCCCTTCTTCCATTTTAGACCCGATCAGGGGATTGGTCAGCCCAGCCCTGGGGTAAGAAGAGGGGTTGGGGTCGGTTCGGCTTCGGGTGCCCCGCTCGGCCAAAGTTTCCCCTCGCTTTGGAAGCACGCGAGGTCGCGGAGGGTGTCGGGGTTATTTTTTCGGCTCCCTGGCTTCGCGGGAGCGGCCTTCGGCTAGGGCCGAGGCCGTCCGGCCCGCGCAGATTTGGACCGGGGTCCGGGGCGAGTACCTGCCTCTCTCACGAAGGGAGTGTCACCGGTAAGAAGCCTCTTCCCACGTCTGCTTGCCGACTTACGCTCGCCCCGACGAGAGGCCCAACCGAAAGAGTGGAAAGGGGCAGAGATTTCCAGGGTCGCCCCACCAGGGATGCAATACCCCAGTGCAGACTGTCGGCCCTGCCCCGAACCTACTCGGTGGTTTGAAGGTTAACCTCTTGGGGAAAAGCAGCGATTCGCCTCGCGGTGCGTGCCTCCGCGGATCTAAACCCCCTCGATCGATGTGGGGCCAGAGGACCCCTTTTCCCCGTACGAAACGGCCGGCTCACCATGGGCTCGACATCCGTGGGTCGGAGAGTTGAGCGCTTACGCGCGGCGGGACCTTATAACCTGCAGCGGCTGAGGAGCGAAGATTTCCAGGGTGGGCCCCCGGGGATGCCATACCCCGAGCAGCCAGTCGGCCCCGCTCCTAGCGCGCTGACGAGCAATGGAGTCTTCCCCGCGGCAGCCACCGCCCTCGCCTCGCCGTCGGTCGATGAAGAGCCGAGTTCGCCCTCCTCTGCTCGGGACTCGGAAACGGCCTGGCCTTCGCCTACTCCGTCGGGCAACTGCCTTCCGCCAGCCCCTTCCCTCGAATCCCCTTCTTCCATTTTAGACCCGATCAGGGGATTGGTCAGCCCAGCCCTGGGGTAGGAAGAGGGGTTGGGGTCGGTTCGGCTTCCGGTGCCCCCGCTCGGCCAAAGGTCCCCTCGCTTTGGAAGCAGAGGGTGCCGGGGTTATTTTCGGCTTGACGCCTAGTCCGGTCCCTGCCGGTTCCCGTGGAGGCCCGCGGTCAAAACCAGCTCCCCGGCTGTCGGAGCCGGAGCCCCGCAGCCCGAGCGGACGCACCGAGTCCCTCATGTAAGGGATAGCCGCCCCTACGGAACGGCCCGGACTGGGACCAGGCACCCCCAGGCGCCGAAGGGGTGGGTCGGCCGTGTTGCCGAAGCTTAGCCGGCGCTGATGACCGCAGCCCCTAACGATGCCCACAGGCGGGGGAGCCAAGGAGGGCACTAGGAAGACGTGGCGGGGTCGGACGGCTCAATTTCCAGGGTGGGACCCCGGGGGTTCAGTACCCCGGGCATCCGGTCGGTTTCGCCGGCGCGACCCCAAGCCTTCCACGGCCCCCTTCGTGGGTGCAGGGATACCGTGCAGGGTGCAGGCTTAGACGCCAATTCCCCAGAAGTTTTAGGGATAGGGTTTGTCCGGGCGCCACCGCAGCGACAACCTCGCAAGAAGCTCTCTTCCACAAAAGCACGGGCAACGTTCGTGTGCGAGTGTTGGTCTCCCATGGTCTACCGACTCCCCCGGGCGGCCCAAGCGTTACGCCCACGGCCGGGCCCTCGAGCAGGCGCACCCCTGGTGCCTCTCGTAAGGGAAGGCTACGGTCCTCAACCCCTCGTATGGCGGGGAGGGCGCATTTGAAACGCTAAAGGACGAGCCCTGTTCGGGACCTGGCGGGGATCCGCGGATTGGCGAGAGGGATGGGTCTGCCGTTGGTCAGAGGGGACGCACCCCTGGGACGCAGTTTGGCATTAGCGACCGATGGCCCATCTACGACCATGTACTCCGGGAGCGCCAAGGAGGACGCGGGTGGGCTTTGGGGGCAGACTCAATTTCCAGGGTCTGGGCGCCGGGGGTGCAATACCCTTAAGCGCTCATGTCGGTTTCGTCTGCCGCCCGCCTCTGGCCCGGCTCCTAGTGACGGGTGCTGTGAACGTGCGATCGTGCTTGCGGTTGAAGAGTTCAAAGGCTACCGCTGGGGATAACACGCCCGGGGAATTTAGAAACCCCCCCCTCCGCTACAATCTCTGCTTCTGCCGGACTCGGAGGGGAGCCGCCCCGGGGGCGACCGCTCCCTCTCCTCTTCCGCGGCGTGCCGCGCGCTTCGCCGTCAGCAGCGGAGCGAACCTTTTTCTCGGTCCGCAGCTCTTCAGGCGTAGGCGGGCAGCGCTAACAGGGTACACTGGGGACCACTCGACCGCAACCGCTCCTCCGACCGACGAGCATACCTACCGCGGATACGCCACGGTGGGTCTAAGCCTCGTCGCCGCCGCGAGGAGCAGGCGGGAGCCGTCCCTTTTCGTGCTGCGGAAATAAACCGTGGACACAGAGGTGTGTCTGCGCTCTCCGACCGGGCGGGGGGCGATTGGACTTGCCCGAGGGACACTAGGCGAGGCGCTGCCGCGGGAGCCGGAGCTCCGCGCTGGACGCTGCCGCCGCCAACGCCGCCGCCCCCCACCCACGGTACGGTGGAGTACGCCCGTTCCATACGCTTCGTAGCAAACCTCAGCCGAAGCAGAGAGTCCTACCGCTGTGGCAGGAGCGGGGCCGTGCGAGGACCACACTGGCACCGCGCTACACAACCTTAGGCAGAGGACGACAGCCGCTCACGGGGAGCGGGGGATTGATGCGCGACCAAGACTGAGGCTAAGGAACGCTTTACCATAAACCGGCCGGGGCCAATACCCCTGACCGAGCAAAGTGCCCTGCCCCGCCGGATCGCGCTGTGTCAGATCGATCAAAAGAGCGGAGAGCCGAGACTCTACCGCTGGGAGTTTGTGGAGAACGGCCTGGCTTGCGTCCCGTCCTCCCGCCCTCGACCTCACATGGCTAGCCTCACCCGCCGGGAGCCACCCCATTGGGGACCGTAGGGCGGAGAAGGGGTCTCCGCGTCCGGAATTTACTTGTGGAGAACGGCCTGGCTTACGTCCCGTCCTCCCGCCCTCGACCTCACATGGCTAGCCTCACCCGCCGGGCGCCACCCCATTGGGGACCGTAGGGCGGAGAAGGGGTCTCCGCGTCCGGAATTTACTTGTGGAGAACGGCCTGGCTTACGTCCCGTCCTCCCGCCCTCGACCTCACATGGCTAGCCTCACCCGCCGGGCGCCACCCCATTGGGGACCGTAGGGCGGAGAAGGGGTCTCCGCGTACGGAATTTCTTGTGGAGAACGGCCTGGCTTACGTCCCGTCCTCCCATGGCTAGCCTCACCCGCCGGGCGCCACCCCATTGGGGACCGTAGGGCGGAGAAGGGGTCTCCGCGTCCGGAATTTCTTGTGGAGAACGGCCTGGCTTACGTCCCGTCCTCCCGCCCTCGACCTCACATGGCTAGCCTACCCCGCCGGGCGCCGCTCCATTGGGGATACGGTACGGCAAAGCGCGACGCCGCACGATGCCAACACTTTGTGCAAAAACCTGGCAGAGTCGACCAAAACCTCGCTTCTTTGACCGGTATTTTTGATGCTTTTCTCTGCCGCCGAAGGTGCACTGAGGGTCGGATCGCCCAAAATTTTTACCGGTCGTTTTGGTCTGCGGTTCTTCCGAGAGGTGCCCGCCTGACAGTTCTTTTTCAGCAGCCTCCGAAAGGCCATCCAGCGGGCAAGCCAGGGGTTGGCAGCCGCCGGCGGTGAGCCTTCCCCGGCCGGGGCAGACGGCTCCGACCGCAAAATTTTTTCGACTTTCGCCGAGGCCAAAACCCCATGCACTTTTAAAGCCTGCCCGCAGCGCCGTCTCCTGTCAGACGTCCCTTGCCGCCTGCGGTGGTCCTCGCCCGGCAGAGAGAAGCCGGAGTCGCCCCCTCTCCGGTTCTTTTTCACCATTCCGGAGCTCTGAAATCTGCCGGACACCGAGTGACCGAGGACGCTTCCAGGAGGGCGGCAGCGAGAGGCAGAGTGCCACCGGTCGGGTCGCCGGTTCTCCCACACTTTGAAAATTTTTCGCTTGTTCTGGTGGGATGGAGAGAGAGCGTGGCTTATGCGCCCTCTGCCCCGCGGTCCGCCCTGGCTGGCCTTACGCCGGTGGTTCGCCAGGCCACCGGCACCTTGTACGGCGGGGACGGCGTGGCTTATGCGCCCGTCAACCCACCTACTCGCCCCGGCTAGCCTTTTACCCGGAGGGCGCCACGCTCCGGGTACCAGTGAGCGGCACGAACCCAGTCATACCATGCCGCTCACCTCGCGCCCTCTCCGGCCTCCGCCGCGGAGACCTCCCGCTAGGACCTGCGGGGGGCGATTTCTGCCAAAATCTACAAAGTCCCCGATGGTTAAGGACGTAGACTGTTGAGCGGGACCTACACACTCTTGTAGCCGATGGGGCTCGCCATTTCCCGCAGAAAATGGACCACCTCCCGCAGAGGAACATGAAATGCCCCTTCCCGCGGGACCCGAAGGACCGCTCTGTCCGAGCAGGCCTCCAGGACCACGGCACGCAAAAGCGACTCAGTCCCGCTGGCATTACGGATCTGACTTTGTGCAAAAACCAGGCAGAGTCGACCAAAACCTCCCTTCTTTGACCGGTGTTTTTGTTGCTTTTCTCTGCCGCCGAAGGTGCACTGAGGGTCGGATCGCCCAAAATTTTTACCGGTCGTTTTGGTCTGCGGTTCTTCCGAGAGGTGCCCGCCTGACAGTTCTTTTTCAGCAGCCTCCGAAAGGGCATCCAGCGGGCAAGCCAGGGGTTGGCAGCCGCCGGCGGTGAGCCTTCCCCGGCCGGGGCAGACAGCTCCGACCGCAAAATTTTTTCGACTTTCGCCGAGGCCAAAACCCCATGCACTTTTAAAGCCTGCCCGCAGCGCCGTCTCCTGGCAGACGTCCCTTGCCGCCTGCGGTGGTCCTCGCCCGGCAGAGAGAAGCCGGATTCGCCCTCTCACCGGTTCTTTTTCACCATTCCGGAGCTCTGAAATCTGCCGGACACCGAGTGACCGAGGACGCTTCCAGGAGGGCGGCAGCGAGAGGCAGAGTGCCACCGGTCGGGAAGCCGGTTCTCCCACACTTTGAAATTTTTTCGCTTGTTCTGGTGGGATGGAGAGAGAGCGTGGCTTATGCGCCCTCTGCCCCGCGGTACGCCCTTGGCTAGCCTTACGCCGGTGGTTCGCCAGGCCACCGGCACCTTGTACAGCGGGGACGGCGTGGCTTATGCGCCCTCTGCCCCGCGGTACGCCCTTGGCTAGCCTTACGCCGGTGGTTCGCCAGGCCACCGGCACCTTGTACGGCGGGGACGGCGTTGCTTATGCGCCCGTCAATCCACCTACTCGCCCCGGCTAGCCTTTTACCCGGAGGGCGCCACGCTCCGGGTAGCAGTGAGCGGCACGAGCCCAGTCATACCATGCCGCTCACCTCGCACCTTTTCCGGCCTCCGCCGCGGAGACCTCCCGCTCTGTTCTGCGGAGAGCGATTTTGGGCAAAATCTACAAAGTCCCCGATGGTTAAGGACGTAGACTGTTGAGCGGGACCTACACACTCTTGTAGCCGAAGGGGCTCGCCATTTCCCGCAGAAAATGGATCACCTCCCGCAGAGGAACATGAAATGCCCCTTCCCGCGGGACCCGAAGGACCACTCTGTCCGAGCAGGCTTCCAGGACCACGGCACGCAAGAGCGACTCAGTCCCGCTGGCATTACGGATCTGACTTAGTGCAAAAACCTGGCAGAGTCGACCAAAACTCCCCTTCTCTGACCGGTATTTTTGTTGCTTTTCTCTGCCGCCGAAGGTGCACTGAGGGTCGGATCGCCCAAAATTTTTACCGGTCGTTTTGGTCTGCGGTTCTTCCGAGAGGTGCCCGCCTGACAGTTCTTTTTCAGCAGCCTCCGAAAGGGCATCCAGCGGGCAAGCCAGGGGTTGGCAGCCGCCGGCGGTGAGCCTTCCCCGGCCGGGGCAGACAGCTCCGACCGCAAAATTTTTTCGACTTTCGCCGAGGCCAAAACCCCATGCACTTTTAAAGCCTGCCCGCAGCGCCGTCTCCTGTCAGACGTCCCTTGCCGCCTGCGGTGGTCCTCGCCCGGCAGAGAGAAGCCGGTTTCGCCCTCTCACCGGTTCTTTTTCACCATTCCGGAGCTCTGAAATCTGCCGGACACCGAGTGACCGAGGACGCTTCCAGGAGGGCGGCAGCGAGAGGCAGAGTGCCACCGGTCGGGTCGCCGGTTCTCCCACACTTTGAAAATTTTTCGCTTGTTCTGGTGGGATGGAGAGAGAGCGTGGCTTATGCGCCCTCTGCCCCGCGGTCCGCCCTGGCTGGCCTTACGCCGGTGGTTCGCCAGGCCACCGGCACCTTGTACGGCGGGGACGGCGTGGCTTATGCGCCCGTCAACCCACCTACTCGCCCCGGCTAGCCTTTTACCCGGAGGGCGCCACGCTCCGGGTACCAGTGAGCGGCACGAACCCAGTCATACCATGCCGCTCACCTCGCGCCCTCTCCGGCCTCCGCCGCGGAGACCTCCCGCTAGGACCTGCGGGGGGCGATTTCTGCCAAAATCTACAAAGTCCCCGATGGTTAAGGACGTAGACTGTTGAGCGGGACCTACACACTCTTGTAGCCGATGGGGCTCGCCATTTCCCGCAGAAAATGGACCACCTCCCGCAGAGGAACATGAAATGCCCCTTCCCGCGGGACCCGAAGGACCGCTCTGTCCGAGCAGGCCTCCAGGACCACGGCACGCAAAAGCGACTCAGTCCCGCTGGCATTACGGATCTGACTTAGTGCAAAAACCAGGCAGAGTCGACCAAAACCTCCCTTCTTTGACCGGTGTTTTTGTTGCTTTTCTCTGCCGCCGAAGGTGCACTGAGGGTCGGATCGCCCAAAATTTTTACCGGTCGTTTTGGTCTGCGGTTCTTCCGAGAGGTGCCCGCCTGACAGTTCTTTTTCAGCAGCCTCCGAAAGGGCATCCAGCGGGCAAGCCAGGGGTTGGCAGCCGCCGGCGGTGAGCCTTCCCCGGCCGGGGCAGACAGCTCCGACCGCAAAATTTTTTCGACTTTCGCCGAGGCCAAAACCCCATGCACTTTTAAAGCCTGCCCGCAGCGCCGTCTCCTGGCAGACGTCCCTTGCCGCCTGCGGTGGTCCTCGCCCGGCAGAGAGAAGCCGGATTCGCCCTCTCACCGGTTCTTTTTCACCATTCCGGAGCTCTGAAATCTGCCGGACACCGAGTGACCGAGGACGCTTCCAGGAGGGCGGCAGCGAGAGGCAGAGTGCCACCGGTCGGGAAGCCGGTTCTCCCACACTTTGAAATTTTTTCGCTTGTTCTGGTGGGATGGAGAGAGAGCGTGGCTTATGCGCCCTCTGCCCCGCGGTACGCCCTTGGCTAGCCTTACGCCGGTGGTTCGCCAGGCCACCGGCACCTTGTACAGCGGGGACGGCGTGGCTTATGCGCCCTCTGCCCCGCGGTACGCCCTTGGCTAGCCTTACGCCGGTGGTTCGCCAGGCCACCGGCACCTTGTACGGCGGGGACGGCGTTGCTTATGCGCCCGTCAATCCACCTACTCGCCCCGGCTAGCCTTTTACCCGGAGGGCGCCACGCTCCGGGTAGCAGTGAGCGGCACGAGCCCAGTCATACCATGCCGCTCACCTCGCACCTTTTCCGGCCTCCGCCGCGGAGACCTCCCGCTCTGTTCTGCGGAGAGCGATTTTGGGCAAAATCTACAAAGTCCCCGATGGTTAAGGACGTAGACTGTTGAGCGGGACCTACACACTCTTGTAGCCGAAGGGGCTCGCCATTTCCCGCAGAAAATGGATCACCTCCCGCAGAGGAACATGAAATGCCCCTTCCCGCGGGACCCGAAGGACCACTCTGTCCGAGCAGGCTTCCAGGACCACGGCACGCAAGAGCGACTCAGTCCCGCTGGCATTACGGATCTGACTTAGTGCAAAAACCTGGCAGAGTCGACCAAAACTCCCCTTCTCTGACCGGTATTTTTGTTGCTTTTCTCTGCCGCCGAAGGTGCACTACGGGTCGGATCGCCCAAAATTTTTACCGGTCGTTTTGGTCTGCGGTTCTTCCGAGAGGTGCCCGCCTGACAGTTCTTTTTCAGCAGCCTCCGAAAGGCCATCCAGCGGGCAAGCCAGGGGTTGGCAGCCGCCGGAGGTGAGCCTTCCCCGGCCGGGGCAGACAGCTCCGACCGCATAATTTTTTCGACTTTCTCCGAGGCCAAAACCCCATGCACTTTTAAAGCCTGCCCGCAGCGCCGTCTCCTGTCAGACGTCCCCGCCGCCTGCGGTGGTCCTCGCCCGGCAGAGAGAAGCCGGAGTCGCCCTCTCTCCGGTTCTTTTTCACCATTCCGGAGCTCTTAAATCTGCCGTACTCCGAGTGACCGAGGACGCTTCCAGGACGGCGGCAGCGAGAGGCAGAGTGCAACCGGTCGGGAAGCCGGTTCTCCCACACTTTGAAAATTTTTCGCTTGTGCTGGTGGGATGGAGAGAGAGCGTGGCTTATGCGCCCTCTGCCCCGCGGTACGCCCTTGGCTAGCCTTACGCCGGTGGTTCGCCAGGCCACCGGCACCTTGTACGGCGGGGACGGCGTTGCTTATGCGCCCGTCATCCCACCTACTCGCCCCGGCTAGCCTTTTACCCGGAGGGCGCCACGCTCCGGGTAGCAGTGAGCGGCACGAGCCCAGTCATACCATGCCGCTCACCTCGCACCTTTTCCGGCCTCCGCCGCGGAGACCTCACGCTCTGTTCTGCGGAGAGCGATTTTGGGCAAAATCTACAAAGTCCCCGATGGTTAAGGACGTAGACTGTTGAGCGGGACCTACACACTCTTGTAGCCGAAGGGGCTCGCCATTTCCCGCAGAAAATGGATCACCTCCCGCAGAGGAACATGAAATGCCCCTTCCCGCGGGACCCGCAGGACCGCTCTGTCCGAGCAGGCCTCCAGGACCACGGCACGCAAAAGCGACTCAGTCCCGCTGGCATTACGGATCTGACTTAGTGCAAAAACCTGGCAGAGTCGACCAAAACTCCCCTTCTCTGACCGGTATTTTTGTTGCTTTTCTCTGCCGCCGAAGGTGCACTACGGGTCGGATCGCCCAAAATTTTTACCGGTCGTTTTGGTCTGCGGTTCTTCCGAGAGGTGCCCGCCTGACAGTTCTTTTTCAGAAGCCTCCGAAAGGGCATCCAGCGGGCAAGCCAGGGGTTGGCAGCCGCCGGCGGTGAGCCTTCCCCGGCCGGGGCAGAAAGCTCCGACCGCATAATTTTTTCGACTTTTGCCGAGGCCAAAACCCCATGCACTTTTAAAGCCTGCCCGCAGCGCCGTCTCCTGTCAGACGTCCCCGCCGCCTGCGGTGGTCCTCGCCCGGCAGAGAGAAGCCGGAGTCGCCCTCTCTCCGGTTCTTTTTCACCATTCCGGAGCTCTTAAATCTGCCGTACTCCGAGTGACCGAGGACGCTTCCAGGAGGGCGGCAGCGAGAGGCAGAGTGCCACCGGTCGGGAAGCCGGTTCTCCCACACTTTGAAAATATTTCGCTTGTGCTGGTGGGATGGAGAGAGAGCGTGGCTTATGCGCCCTCTGCCCCGCGGTACGCCCTGGCTAGCCTTACGCCGTTGGTTCGCCAGGCCACCGGCACCTTGTACGGCGGGGACGGCGTTGCTTATGCGCCCGTCATCCCACCTACTCGCCCCGGCTAGCCTTTTACCCGGAGGGCGCCACGCTCCGGGTAGCAGTGAGCGGCACGAGCCCAGTCATACCATGCCGCTCACCTCGCACCTTTTCCGGCCTCCGCCGCGGAGACCTCACGCTCTGTTCTGCGGAGAGCGATTTTGGGCAAAATCTACAAAGTCCCCGATGGTTAAGGACGTAGACTGTTGAGCGGGACCTACACACTCTTGTAGCCGAAGGGGCTCGCCATTTCCCGCAGAAAATGGATCACCTCCCGCAGAGGAACATGAAATGCCCCTTCCCGCGGGACCCGAAGGACCGCTCTGTCCGAGCAGGCCTCCAGGACCACGGCACGCAAAAGCGACTCAGTCCCGCTGGCATTACGGATCTGACTTAGTGCAAAAACCTGGCAGAGTCGACCAAAACTCCCCTTCTCTGACCGGTATTTTTGTTGCTTTTCTCTGCCGCCGAAGGTGCACTACGGGTCGGATCGCCCAAAATTTTTACCGGTCGTTTTGGTCTGCGGTTCTTCCGAGAGGTGCCCGCCTGACTGTTCTTTTTCAGCAGCCTCCGAAAGGGCATCCAGCGGGCAAGCCAGGGGTTGGCAGCCGCCGGCGGTGAGCCTTCCCCGGCCGGGGCAGAAAGCTCCGACCGCATAATTTTTTCGACTTTCGCCGAGGCCAAAAGCCCAGGCACTTAGAAAGCCTGCCCGCAGCGCCGCCTCCTGTCAGAGGTCCCCGCCGCCTGCGGTGGTCCTCGCCCGGCAGAGAGAAGCCGGAGTCGCCCTCTCTCCGGTTCTTTTTCACCATTCCGGAGCTCTTAAATCTGCCGTACTCCGAGTGACCGAGGACGCTTCCAGGAGGGCGGCAGAGAGAGGCAGAGTGCCACCGGTCGGGAAGCCGGTTCTCCCACACTTTGAAAATTTTTCGCTTGTGCTGGTGGGATGGAGAGAGAGCGTGGCTTATGCGCCCTCTGCCCCGCGGTACGCCCTGGCTAGCCTTACGCCGGTGGTTCGCCAGGCCACCGGCACCTTGTACGGCGGGGACGGCGTTGCTTATGCGCCCGTCAACCCACCTACTCGCCCCGGCTAGCTTTTTACCCGGAGGGCGCCACGCTCCGGGTAGCAGTGAGCGGCACGAGCCCAGTCATACCATGCCGCTCACCTCGCACCTTTTCCGGCCTCCGCCGCGGAGACCTCACGCTCTGTTCTGCGGAGAGCGATTTTGGGCAAAATCTACAAAGTCCCCGATGGTTAAGGACGTAGACTGTTGAGCGGGACCTACACACTCTTGTAGCCGAAGGGGCTCGCCATTTCCCGCAGAAAATGGATCACCTCCCGCAGAGGAACATGAAATGCCCCTTCCCGCGGGACCCGAAGGACCGCTCTGTCCGAGCAGGCCTCCAGGACCACGGCACGCAAAAGCGACTCAGTCCCGCTGGCATTACGGATCTGACTTAGTGCAAAAACCTGGCAGAGTCGACCAAAACTCCCCTTCTCTGACCGGTATTTTTGCTGCTTTTCTCTGCCGCCGAAGGTGCACTACGTGTCGGATCGCCCAAAATTTTTACCGGTCGTTTTGGTCTGCGGTTCTTCCGAGAGGTGCCCGCCTGACAGTTCTTTTTCAGCAGCCTCCGAAAGGGCATCCAGCGGGCAAGCCAGGGGTTGGCAGCCGCCGGCGGTGAGCCTTCCCCGGCCGGGGCAGACAGCTCCGACCGCATAATTTTTTCGAACTTCTCCGAGGTCAAAATCCCAGGCACTCCGACGGAAGGTCCGCCGCGCGTCTCCCGTCTGACGTCCCCGCCGCTCGCGGTGGTCCTCGCCCGGCAGGGAGCTGCCGGATTCGCCCTCTTACCGGTTCTTTTTCACCTTTCCGGAGCTCTGATATCTGCCGCACACACAGTGACCGAGGACGCTTCCAGGAGGGCGGCAGCGAGAGGCAGAGTGCCACCGGGCGGGTCCTCGGTTCTCCCACACTTAGAAAATTTTTGCGCTTGTGCTGGTGCGAGGACGTAGGTCTATCGACCGGGGCAAGCCTGGAGGGCGGTAGCCGGGATTGGCGCCCTATTCCCGGCTAGCTCTCGGAGGCTTCACCCGGTTGGAGGTTGGAGCTCCGACTTCCATGGGCATGTTCCTCACCGGGACCTACGACCAAGTGTGGCCGAGGGACAGTGACACATTCCCGGGTAGCCTGAGTGGCTGCTCCCGCTGAGCTACTTCCATGGGCACTATTCCTCCCCGGGACTTGCCGCCAAGTCTTGGCCGGGGGACAGTGACACATTCCCGGGTAGCCTGAGTGGCTGCTCCCGCTGAGCTCTTACTTCCATGGGCATGTTCCTCACCGGGACATACTACCAAGTGTGGCCGGGTTTCGAGCTCCAAACTCGGCTTGCACTTGGTCGCTTGGGGGGTCCCCTCCGCTCCGGGAAGGGCGCCCTCCAGCGGGCAGACGAGGGTACTTCTAGTCTGCCCGAGCTCCATGGGGCCCCTCTCGCCCCTAGGCTCCCCGCCCAGGGTTCCAGGGTCCCGGATAAAGCCACCCTGCCGAGTTCGGTATAGGGTACCGGGCCTGGCTGGAATCACGCCGGGATCGGTGAGACCTCCTCGGCCGCGGCTCAGCCTCCAAACTCCCTTTCGCGGTTCTCTTCCCTTCAACTTCCATGGGCATGTTCCACACCGGGACCTCCGACCAAGTGTGGCCGGGGAACAGTCACCCATGCCCGGGTAGCCTCAGCGGCTGCTCCCGCTGAGGTCAACTTGGAGGTTGGAGCTCCGACTTCCATGGGCACTATTCCTCCCCGGGACCTGCCGCCAAGTCTGGCCGGGGGACAGTGACACATTCCCGGGTAGCCCTGAGCGGCTGCTCCCGCTGAACTCTTACTTCCATGGGCATGTTCCTCATCAGGAACCAACGACCAAGTGTGGCCCAGGGACAGTGACACATTCCCGGGTAGCCTGAGTGGCTGCTCCCGCTGAGCTACTTCCATGAGCACTATTCCTCCCCGGGACCTGCCGCCAAGTCTGGCCGGGGGACAGTGACACATTCCCGGGTAGCCTGAGCGGCTGCTCCCGCTGAGCTACTTCCATGGGCACTATTCCTCCCCGGGACTTGCCGCCAAGTCTTGGCCGGGGGACAGTGACACATTGCCGGGTAGCCTGAGTGGCTGCTCCCGCTGAGCTCTTACTTCCATGGGCATGTTCCTCACCGGGACATACTACCAAGTGTGGCCGGGTTTCGAGCTCCAAACTCGGCTTGCACTTGGTCGCTTGGGGGGTCCCCTCCGCTCCGGGAAGGGCGCCCTCCAGCGGGCAGACGAGGGTACTTCTAGTCTGCCCGAGCTCCATGGGGCCCCTCTCGCCCCTAGGCTCCCCGCCCAGGGTTCCAGGGTCCCGGATAAAGCCACCCTGCCGAGTTCGGTATAGGGTACCGGGCCTGGCTGGAATCACGCCGGGATCGGTGAGACCTCCTCGGCCGCGGCTCAGCCTCCAAACTCCCTTTCGCGGTTCTCTTCCCTTCAACTTCCATGGGCATGTTCCACACCGGGACCTCCGACCAAGTGTGGCCGGGGAACAGTCACCCATGCCCGGGTAGCCTCAGCGGCTGCTCCCGCTGAGGTCAACTTGGAGGTTGGAGCTCCGACTTCCATGGGCACTATTCCTCCCCGGGACCTGCCGCCAAGTCTGGCCGGGGGACAGTGACACATTCCCGGGTAGCCCTGAGCGGCTGCTCCCGCTGAACTCTTACTTCCATGGGCATGTTCCTCATCAGGAACCAACGACCAAGTGTGGCCCAGGGACAGTGACACATTCCCGGGTAGCCTGAGTGGCTGCTCCCGCTGAGCTACTTCCATGAGCACTATTCCTCCCCGGGACCTGCCGCCAAGTCTGGCCGGGGGACAGTGACACATTCCCGGGTAGCCTGAGCGGCTGCTCCCGCTGAGCTACTTCCATGGGCACTATTCCTCCCCGGGACTTGCCGCCAAGTCTTGGCCGGGGGACAGTGACACATTGCCGGGTAGCCTGAGTGGCTGCTCCCGCTGAGCTCTTACTTCCATGGGCATGTTCCTCACCGGGACATACTACCAAGTGTGGCCGGGTTTCGAGCTCCAAACTCGGCTTGCACTTGGTCGCTTGGGGGTCCCCTCCGCTCCGGGAAGGGCGCCCTCCAGCGGGCAGACGAGGGTACTTCTAGTCTGCCCGAGCTCCATGGGGCCCCTCTCGCCCCTAGGCTCCCCGCCCAGGGTTCCAGGGTCCCGGATACAGCCACCCTGCCGAGTTCGGTATAGGGTACCGGGCCTGGCTGGAATCACGCCGGGATCGGTGAGACCTCCTCGGCCGCGGCTCAGCCTCCAAACTCCCTTTCGCGGTTCTCTTCCCTTCAACTTCCATGGGCATGTTCCACACCGGGACCTCCGACCAAGTGTGGCCGGGGAACAGTCGCCCATGCCCGGGTAGCCTCAGCAAGTGCTCCCGCTGAGGTCAACTTGGAGGTTGGAGCTCCGACTTCCATGGGCACTGTTCCTCCCCGGGACCTGCCGCCAAGTCTGGCCGGGGGACAGTGACACATTCCCGGGTAGCTTGAGCGGCTTCTCCCGCTGAACTCTTACTTCCATGGGCATGTTCCTCATCAGGAACCAACGACCAAGTGTGGCCCAGGGACAGTGACACATTCCCGGGTAGCCTCAGCAGCTGCTCCCGCTGAGCTACTTCCATGAGCACTATTCCTCCCCGGGACTTGCCGCCAAGTCTTGGCCGGGGGACAGTGACACATTCCCGGGTAGCCTGAGTGGCTGCTCCCGCTGAGCTACTTCCATGGGCACTATTCCTCCCCGGGACTTGCCGCCAAGTCTTGGCCGGGGGACAGTGACACATTCCCGGGTAGCCTGAGTGGCTGCTCCCGCTGAGCTCTTACTTCCATGGGCATGTTCCTCACCGGGACATACTACCAAGTGTGGCCGGGTTTCGAGCTCCAAACTCGGCTTGCACTTGGTCGCTTGGGGGGTCCCCTCCGCTCCGGGAAGGGCGCCCTCCAGCGGGCAGACGAGGGTACTTCTAGTCTGCCCGAGCTCCATGGGGCCCCTCTCGCCCCTAGGCTCCCCGCCCAGGGTTCCAGGGTCCCGGATACAGCCACCCTGTCGAGTTCGGTATAGGGTACCGGGCCTGGCTGGAATCACGCCGGGATCGGTGAGACCTCCTCGGCCGCGGCTCAGCCTCCAAACTCCCTTTCGCGGTTCTCTTCCCTTCAACTTCCATGGGCATGTTCCACACCGGGACCTCCGACCAAGTGTGGCCGGGGAACAGTCGCCCATGCCCGGGTAGCCTCAGCAAGTGCTCCCGCTGAGGTCAACTTGGAGGTTGGAGCTCCGACTTCCATGGGCACTATTCCTCCCCGGGACCTGCCGCCAAGTCTGGCCGGGGGACAGTGACACATTCCCGGGTAGCCTGAGCGGCTGCTCCCGCTGCACTCTTTAGTTCCATGGGCATGTTCCTCATCAGGAATCAACGACCAAGTGTGGCCGAGGGACAGTGACACATTCCCGGGTAGCCTGAGTGGCTGCTCCCGCTGAGCTACTTCCATGAGCACTATTCCTCCCCGGGACCTGCCGCCAAGTCTGGCCGGGGGACAGTGACACATTCCCGGGTAGCCTGAGTGGCTGCTCCCGCTGAGCTACTTCCATGGGAACTATTCCTCCCCGGGACTTGCCGCCAAGTCTTGGCCGGGGGACAGTGACACATTCCCGGGTAGCCTGAGTGGCTGCTCCCGCTGAGCTCTTACTTCCATGGGCATGTTCCTCACCGGGACATACTACCAAGTGTGGCCGGGTTTCGAGCTCCAAACTCGGCTTGCACTTGGTCGCTTGGGGGGTCCCCTCCGCTCCGGGAAGGGCGCCCTCCAGCGGGCAGACGAGGGTACTTCTAGTCTGCCCGAGCTCCATGGGGCCCCTCTCGCCCCTAGGCTCCCGGCCCAGGGTTCCAGGGTCGCGGATCCAGCCACCATGCGGAGTTCGGTTTGGGTACCGGGCCTGGCAGAAATCACGCCGGGATCGGTGAGCCCTCCTCGGCCGCGGCTTCGCGCAAAAACTCCCTTTCGCGGTTCTCTTCACTTCAACTTCCATGGACACGTTCCACACTTGGACCTACGACCAAGTGTGCCCGGGGAACAGTAACCCATGCCCGGGCAGCCTCAGCAAGTGCTCCCGCTGAGGTCAATTTGGAGGTTTGAGCTCCGACTTCCATGGCCATGTTCCTCACCGGGACCTACGACCAAGCGTGGCCGGGTTTCGAGCTCCAAACTCGGCTTGCACTTTGTGGCCAAGGGGGTCCCCTCCGCTCCGGGAAGGGCGCCCTCCAGCGGGCAGACGAGGTTACTTCTAGTCTGCCCGAGCTCCATGGGGCATTATTCCTCCCCGGGACTTGCCGCCAAGTCTGGCCGGGGGACAGTGACACTTGGCCGGGTAGGCGAAGTGGCTTCTCCCGCTGACTTGCCCCTTTGGAAGTAGGAGCTCTTACTTCCATGGGCATTATACCTCTCGAAGACTTAGAGCCAAGTGAGCTCCTACTTCCATGGGCATTATTCCTCCCCGGGACTTGCCGCCAAGTCTGGCCGGGGGACAGTGACACTTGGCCGGATAGGCCAAGTGGCTGCTCCCGCTGACTTGCCCCTTTGGAAGTAGGAGCTCTTACTTCCATGGGCATTATTCCTCCCCGGGACCTACTGCCAAGTGTGGCCGGGGGACAGTGACATGTGGCCGGTTAGGCCAAGTGGCTTCTCCCGCTGACTTGCCCCTTTGGAAGTAGGAGCTCTTACTTCCATGGGCATTATTCCTCCCCGGGACCTACTGCCAAGTGTGGCCGGGGGACAGTGACATGTGGCCGGATAGCCCAAGTGGCTTCTCCCGCTGACTTGCCCCTTTGGAAGTAGGAGCTCCTACTTCCATGGGCATTATTCCTCCCCGGGACCTACTGCCAAGTGTGGCCGGGGAACAGTGACTCTTGGCCGGATAGGCCAAGTGGCTTCTCCCGCTGACTTGCCCCTTTGGAAGTAGGAGCTCTTACTCCCATGGGCAGTATACCTCTCGGGGACTTAGAGCCAAGTGTCTTCACCCTTTGGAGGTGGTAGCTCCTACTTCCATGGGCATTATTCCTCCCCGGGACCTACTGCCAAGTGTGGCCGGGGGACAGTGACTCTTGGCCGGATAGAACTAGTGGCTTCTCCCGCTGACTTGCCCCTTTGGAAGTAGGAGCTCCTACTTCCATGGGCATTATTCCTCCCCGGGACCTACAGCCAAGTGTGGCCGGGGAACAGTGACTCTTGGACGGATAGGCCAAGTGGCTGCTCCCGCTGACTTGCCCCTTTGGAAGTAGGAGCTCCTACTTCCATGGGCATTATTCCTCCCCGGGACCTACTGCCAAGTGTGGCCGGGGAACAGTGACTCTTGGCCGGATAGGCCAAGTGGCTGCTCCCGCTGACTTGCCCCTTTGGAAGTAGGAGCTCTTACTTCCATGGGCATTATTCCTCCCCGGGACCTACTGCCAAGTGTGGCCGGGGGACAGTGACATGTGGCCGGTTAGGCCAAGTGGCTTCTCCCGCTGACTTGCCCCTTTGGAAGTAGGAGCTCTTACTTCCATGGGCATTATTCCTCCCCGGGACCTACTGCCAAGTGTGGCCGGGGGACAGTGACATGTGGCCGGATAGCCCAAGTGGCTTCTCCCGCTGACTTGCCCCTTTGGAAGTAGGAGCTCCTACTTCCATGGGCATTATTCCTCCCCGGGACCTACTGCCAAGTGTGGCCGGGGAACAGTGACTCTTGGCCGGATAGGCCAAGTGGCTTCTCCCGCTGACTTGCCCCTTTGGAAGTAGGAGCTCTTACTCCCATGGGCAGTATACCTCTCGGGGACTTAGAGCCAAGTGTCTTCACCCTTTGGAGGTGGTAGCTCCTACTTCCATGGGCATTATTCCTCCCCGGGACCTACTGCCAAGTGTTGCCGGGGAACAGTGACTCTTGGCCGGATAGAACTAGTGGCTTCTCCCGCTGACTTGCCCCTTTGGAAGTAGGAGCTCCTACTTCCATGGGCATTATTCCTCCCCGGGACCTACTGCCAAGTGTGGCCGGGGAACAGTGACTCTTGGCCGGATAGGCCAAGTGGCTTCTCCCGCTGACTTGCCCCTTTGGAAGTAGGAGCTCCTACTTCCATGGGCATTATTCCTCCCCGGGACCTACAGCCAAGCTTGGCCGGGGGACAGTGACATGTGGCCGGATAGGCCAAGTGGCTTCTCCCGCTGACTTGCCCCTTTGGAAGTAGGAGCTCTTACTTCCATGGGCATTATTCCTCCCCGGGACCTACTGCCAAGTGTGGCCGGGGAACAGTGACTCTTGGCCGGATAGGCCAAGTGGCTTCTCCCGCTGACTTGCCCCTTTGGAGGTAGGAGCTCCTACTTCCATGGGCATTATTCCTCCCCGGGACCTACTGCCAAGTGTGGCCGGGGAACAGTGACTCTTGGCCGGGTAGGCCAAGTGGCTTCTCCCGCTGACTTGCCCCTTTGGAAGTAGGAGCTCCTACTTCCATGGGCATTATTCCTCCCCGGGACCTACTGCCAAGTGTGGCCGGGGAACAGTGACTCTTGGCCGGATAGGCCAAGTGGCTTCTCCCGCTGACTTGCCCCTTTGGAAGTAGGAGCTCCTACTTCCATGGGCATTATTCCTCCCCGGGACCTACTGCCAAGTGTGGCCGGGGAACAGTGACTCTTGGCCGGATAGAACTAGTGGCTTCTTCCGCTGACTTGCCCCTTTGGAAGTAGGAGCTCCTACTTCCATGGGCACTATTCCTCTCCGGGACCTACTGCCAAGTGTGGCCGGGGAACAGTGACTCTTGGCCGGATAGGCCAAGTGGCTTCTCCCGCTGACTTGCCCCTTTGGAAGTAGGAGCTCTTACTCCCATGGGCAGTATACCTCTCGGGGACTTAGAGCCAAGTGTCTTCACCCTTTGGAGGTGGTAGCTCCTACTTCCATGGGCATTATTCCTCCCCGGGACCTACTGCCAAGTGTGGCCGGGGAACAGTGACTCTTGGCCGGATAGAACTAGTGGCTTCTCCCGCTGACTTGCCCCTTTGGAAGTAGGAGCTCCTACTTCCATGGGCATTATTCCTCCCCGGGACCTATTGCCAAGTGTGGCCGGGGAACAGTGACTCTTGGCCGGATAGGCCAAGTGGCTTCTCCCGCTGACTTGCCCCTTTGGAAGTAGGAGCTCCTACTTCCATGGGCATTATTCCTCCCCGGGACCTACTGCCAAGTAAGGCCGGGGAACAGTGACTCTTGGCCGGATAGAACTAGTGGCTTCTTCCGCTGACTTGCCCCTTTGGAAGTAGGAGCTCCTACTTCCATGGGCATTATTCCTCCCCGGGACCTACAGCCAAGTGTGGCCGGGGGACAGTGACATGTGGCCGGATAGGCCAAGTGGCTTCTCCCGCTGACTTGCCCCTTTGGAAGTAGGAGCTCCTACTTCCATGGGCATTATTCCTCCCCGGGACCTACAGCCAAGTGTGGCCGGGGGACAGTGACATGTGGCCGGATAGGCCAAGTGGCTTCTCCCGCTGACTTGCCCCTTTGGAAGTAGGAGCTCCTACTTCCATGGGCATTATTCCTCCCCGGGACCTACTGCCAAGTGTGGCCGGGGAACAGTGACTCTTGGCCGGGTAGGCCAAGTGGCTTCTCCCGCTGACTTGCCCCTTTGGAAGTAGGAGCTCTTACTCCCATGGGCAGTATACCTCTCGGGGACTTAGAGCCAAGTGTCTTCACCCTTTGGAGGTAGTAGCTCCTACTTCCATGGGCATTATTCCTCCCCGGGACCTACTGCCAAGTGTAGCCGGGGAACAGTGACTCTTGGCCGGATAGAACTAGTGGCTTCTCCCGCTGACTTGCCCCTTTGGAAGTAGGAGCTCCTACTTCCATGGGCATTATTCCTCCCCGGGACCTACTGCCAAGTGTGGCCGGGGAACAGTGACTCTTGGCCGGTTAGGCCAAGTGGCTTCTCCCGCTGACTTGCCCCTTTGGAAGTAGGAGCTCCTACTTCCATGGGCATTATTCCTCCCCGGGACCTACTGCCAAGTGTGGCCGGGGAACAGTGACTCTTGGCCGGATAGGCCAAGTGGCTTCTCCCGCTGACTTGCCCCTTTGGAAGTAGGAGCTCCTACTTCCATGGGCATTATTCCTCCCCGGGACCTCCTGCCAAGTGTGGCCGGGGAACAGTGACTCTTGGCCGGATAGGCCAAGTGGCTTCTCCCGCTGACTTGCCCCTTTGGAAGTAGGAGCTCCTACTTCCATGGGCATTATTCCTCCCCGGGACTTGCCGCCAAGTCTGGCCGGGGGACAGTGACACTTGGCCGGGTAGGCGAAGTGGCTTCTCCCGCTGACTTGCCCCTTTGGAAGTAGGAGCTCTTACTTCCATGGGCATTATACCTCTCGAAGACTTAGAGCCAAGTGAGCTCCTACTTCCATGGGCATTATTCCTCCCCGGGACTTGCCGCCAAGTCTGGCCGGGGGACAGTGACACTTGGCCGGGTAGGCGAAGTGGCTTCTCCCGCTGACTTGCCCCTTCGGAAGTAGGAGCTCCTACTTCCATGGGCATTATTCCTCCCCGGGACTTGCCGCCAAGTCTGGCCGGGGGACAGTGACACTTGGCCGGGTAGGCGAAGTGGCTTCTCCCGCTGACTTGCCCCTTTGGAAGTAGGAGCTCTTACTTCCATGGGCATTATACCTCTCGAAGACTTAGAGCCAAGTGAGCTCCTACTTCCATGGGCATTATTCCTCCCCGGGACTTGCCGCCAAGTCTGGCCGGGGGACAGTGACACTTGGCCGGGTAGGCGAAGTGGCTTCTCCCGCTGACTTGCCCCTTTGGAAGTAGGAGCTCCTACTTCCATGGGCATTATTCCTCCCCGGGACCTACTGCCAAGTGTGGCCGGGGGACAGTGACTCTTGGCCGGATAGGCCAAGTGGCTTCTCCCGCTGACTTGCCCCTTTGGAAGTAGGAGCTCCTACTTCCATGGGCATTATTCCTCCCCGGGACCTACTGCCAAGTGTGGCCGGGGAACAGTGACTCTTGGCCGGATAGGCCAAGTGGCTTCTCCCGCTGACTTGCCCCTTTGGAAGTAGGAGCTCCTACTTCCATGGGCATTATTCCTCCCCGGGACCTCCTGCCAAGTGTGGCCGGGGAACAGTGACTCTTGGCCGTATAGGCCAAGTGGCTTCTCCCGCTGACTTGCCCCTTTGGAAGTAGGAGCTCCTACTTCCATGGGCATTATTCCTCCCCGGGACCTACTGCCAAGTGTGGCCGGGGAACAGTGACTCTTGGCCGGATAGGCCAAGTGGCTTCTCCCGCTTACTTTCCCCTTTGGAAGTAGGAGCTCCTACTTCCATGGGCATTATTCCTCCCCGGGACCTACTGCCAAGTGTGGCCGGGGAACAGTGACTCTTGGCCGGATAGGCCAAGTGGCTTCTCCCGCTGACTTGACCCTTTGGAAGTAGGAGCTCCTACTTCCATGGGCATTATTCCTCCCCGGGACCTACTGCCAAGTGTGGCCGGGGGACAGTGACTCTTGGCCGGATAGGCCAAGTGGCTTCTCCCGCTGACTTGCCCCTTTGGAAGTAGGAGCTCCTACTTCCATGGGCATTATTCCTCCCCGGGACCTACTGCCAAGTGTGGCCGGGGAACAGTGACTCTTGGCCGGATAGGCCAAGTGGCTTCTCCCGCTGACTTGCCCCTTTGGAAGTAGGAGCTCCTACTTCCATGGGCATTATTCCTCCCCGGGACCTCCTGCCAAGTGTGGCCGGGGAACAGTGACTCTTGGCCGGATAGGCCAAGTGGCTTCTCCCGCTGACTTGCCCCTTTGGAAGTAGGAGCTCCTACTTCCATGGGCATTATTCCTCCCCGGGACTTGCCGCCAAGTCTGGCCGGGGGACAGTGACACTTGGCCGGGTAGGCGAAGTGGCTTCTCCCGCTGACTTGCCCCTTTGGAAGTAGGAGCTCCTACTTCCATGGGCATTATTCCTCCCCGGGACTTGCCGCCAAGTCTGGCCGGGGGACAGTGACACTTGGCCGGGTAGGCGAAGTGGCTTCTCCCGCTGACTTGCCCCTTTGGAAGTAGGAGCTCTTACTTCCATGGGCATTATACCTCTCGAAGACTTAGAGCCAAGTGAGCTCCTACTTCCATGGGCATTATTCCTCCCCGGGACTTGCCGCCAAGTCTGGCCGGGGGACAGTGACACTTGGCCGGGTAGGCGAAGTGGCTTCTCCCGCTGACTTGCCCCTTTGGAAGTAGGAGCTCCTACTTCCATGGGCATTATTCCTCCCCGGGACTTGCCGCCAAGTCTGGCCGGGGGACAGTGACACTTGGCCGGGTAGGCGAAGTGGCTTCTCCCGCTGACTTGCCCCTTTGGAAGTAGGAGCTCCTACTTCCATGGGCATTATTCCTCCCCGGGACTTCCCGCCAAGTCTGGCCGGGGGACAGTGACACTTGGCCGGGTAGGCGAAGTGGCTTCTCCCGCTGACTTGCCCCTTTGGAAGTAGGAGCTCTTACTTCCATGGGCATTATACCTCTCGAAGACTTAGAGCCAAGTGAGCTCCTACTTCCATGGGCATTATTCCTCCCCGGGACTTGCCGCCAAGTCTGGCCGGGGGACAGTGACACTTGGCCGGGTAGGCGAAGTGGCTTCTCCCGCTGACTTGCCCCTTTGGAAGTAGGAGCTCCTACTTCCATGGGCATTATTCCTCCCCGGGACTTGCCGCCAAGTCTGGCCGGGGGACAGTGACACTTGGCCGGGTAGGCGAAGTGGCTTCTCCCGCTGACTTGCCCCTTTGGAAGTAGGAGCTCCTACTTCCATGGGCATTATTCCTCCCCGGGACTTGCCGCCAAGTCTGGCCGGGGGACAGTGACACTTGGCCGGGTAGGCGAAGTGGCTTCTCCCGCTGACTTGCCCCTTTGGAAGTAGGAGCTCCTACTTCCATGGGCATTATTCCTCCCCGGGACTTCCCGCCAAGTCTGGCCGGGGGACAGTGACACTTGGCCGGGTAGGCGAAGTGGCTTCTCCCGCTGACTTGCCCCTTTGGAAGTAGGAGCTCTTACTTCCATGGGCATTATACCTCTCGAAGACTTAGAGCCAAGTGAGCTCCTACTTCCATGGGCATTATTCCTCCCCGGGACTTGCCGCCAAGTCTGGCCGGGGGACAGTGACACTTGGCCGGGTAGGCGAAGTGGCTTCTCCCGCTGACTTGCCCCTTTGGAAGTAGGAGCTCCTACTTCCATGGGCATTATTCCTCCCCGGGACTTGCCGCCAAGTCTGGCCGGGGGACAGTGACACTTGGCCGGGTAGGCGAAGTGGCTTCTCCCGCTGACTTGCCCCTTTGGAAGTAGGAGCTCCTACTTCCATGGGCATTATTCCTCCCCGGGACTTGCCGCCAAGTCTGGCCGGGGGACAGTGACACTTGGCCGGGTAGGCGAAGTGGCTTCTCCCGCTGACTTGCCCCTTTGGAAGTAGGAGCTCCTACTTCCATGGGCATTATTCCTCCCCGGGACTTGCCGCCAAGTCTGGCCGGGGGACAGTGACACTTGGCCGGGTAGGCGAAGTGGCTTCTCCCGCTGACTTGCCCCTTTGGAAGTAGGAGCTCTTACTTCCATGGGCATTATACCTCTCGAAGACTTAGAGCCAAGTGAGCTCCTACTTCCATGGGCATTATTCCTCCCCGGGACTTGCCGCCAAGTCTGGCCGGGGGACAGTGACACTTGGCCGGGTAGGCGAAGTGGCTTCTCCCGCTGACTTGCCCCTTTGGAAGTAGGAGCTCTTACTTCCATGGGCATTATACCTCTCGAAGACTTAGAGCCAAGTGAGCTCCTACTTCCATGGGCATTATTCCTCCCCGGGACTTGCCGCCAAGTCTGGCCGGGGGACAGTGACACTTGGCCGGGTAGGCGAAGTGGCTTCTCCCGCTGACTTGCCCCTTTGGAAGTAGGAGCTCCTACTTCCATGGGCATTATTCCTCCCCGGGACTTGCCGCCAAGTCTGGCCGGGGGACAGTGACACTTGGCCGGGTAGGCGAAGTGGCTTCTCCCGCTGACTTGCCCCTTTGGAAGTAGGAGCTCCTACTTCCATGGGCATTATTCCTCCCCGGGACTTCCCGCCAAGTCTGGCCGGGGGACAGTGACACTTGGCCGGGTAGGCGAAGTGGCTTCTCCCGCTGACTTGCCCCTTTGGAAGTAGGAGCTCTTACTTCCATGGGCATTATACCTCTCGAAGACTTAGAGCCAAGTGAGCTCCTACTTCCATGGGCATTATTCCTCCCCGGGACTTGCCGCCAAGTCTGGCCGGGGGACAGTGACACTTGGCCGGGTAGGCGAAGTGGCTTCTCCCGCTGACTTGCCCCTTTGGAAGTAGGAGCTCCTACTTCCATGGGCATTATTCCTCCCCGGGACTTGCCGCCAAGTCTGGCCGGGGGACAGTGACACTTGGCCGGGTAGGCGAAGTGGCTTCTCCCGCTGACTTGCCCCTTTGGAAGTAGGAGCTCCTACTTCCATGGGCATTATTCCTCCCCGGGACTTGCCGCCAAGTCTGGCCGGGGGACAGTGACACTTGGCCGGGTAGGCGAAGTGGCTTCTCCCGCTGACTTGCCCCTTTGGAAGTAGGAGCTCCTACTTCCATGGGCATTATTCCTCCCCGGGACTTGCCGCCAAGTCTGGCCGGGGGACAGTGACACTTGGCCGGGTAGGCGAAGTGGCTTCTCCCGCTGACTTGCCCCTTTGGAAGTAGGAGCTCTTACTTCCATGGGCATTATACCTCTCGAAGACTTAGAGCCAAGTGAGCTCCTACTTCCATGGGCATTATTCCTCCCCGGGACTTGCCGCCAAGTCTGGCCGGGGGACAGTGACACTTGGCCGGGTAGGCGAAGTGGCTTCTCCCGCTGACTTGCCCCTTTGGAAGTAGGAGCTCCTACTTCCATGGGCATTATTCCTCCCCGGGACTTGCCGCCAAGTCTGGCCGGGGGACAGTGACACTTGGCCGGGTAGGCGAAGTGGCTTCTCCCGCTGACTTGCCCCTTTGGAAGTAGGAGCTCCTACTTCCATGGGCATTATTCCTCCCCGGGACTTGCCGCCAAGTCTGGCCGGGGGACAGTGACACTTGGCCGGGTAGGCGAAGTGGCTTCTCCCGCTGACTTGCCCCTTTGGAAGTAGGAGCTCTTACTTCCATGGGCATTATACCTCTCGAAGACTTAGAGCCAAGTGAGCTCCTACTTCCATGGGCATTATTCCTCCCCGGGACCTACTGCCAAGTGTGGCCGGGGAACAGTGACTCTTGGCCGGATAGAACTAGTGGCTTCTCCCGCTGACTTGCCCCTTTGGAAGTAGGAGCTCCTACTTCCATGGGCATTATTCCTCCCCGGGACCTACTGCCAAGTGTGGCCGGGGAACAGTGACTCTTGGCCGGATAGGCCAAGTGGCTTCTCCCGCTGACTTGCCCCTTTGGAAGTAGGAGCTCCTACTTCCATGGGCATTATTCCTCCCCGGGACCTACTGCCAAGTGTGGCCGGGGAACAGTGACATGTGGCCGGATAGGCCAAGTGGCTTCTCCCGCTGACTTGCCCCTTTGGAAGTAGTAGCTCCTACTTCCATGGGCATTATTCCTCCCCGGGACCTACTGCCAAGTGTGGCCGGGGAACAGTGACTCTTGGCCGGATAGGCCGAGTGGCTTCTCCCGCTGACTTGCCCCTTTGGAAGTAGGAGCTCCTACTTCCATGGGCATTATTCCTCCCCGGGACCTACGGCCAAGTGTGGCCGGGGAACAGTGACTCTTGGCCGGTTAGGCCAAGTGGCTTCTCCCGCTGACTTGCCCCTATGGAAGTAGGAGCTCTTACTTCCATGGGCAGTATACCTCTCGGGGACTTAGAGCCAAGTGTCTTCACCCTTTGGAGGTAGTAGCTCCTACTTCCATGGGCATTATTCCTCCCCGGGACATACTGCCAAGTGTGGCCGGGGAACAGTGACTCTTGGCCGGATAGGCCAAGTGGCTTCTCCCGCTGACTTGCCCCTTTGGAGGTAGTAGCTCCTACTTCCATGGGCATTATTCCTCCCCGGGACCTACAGCCAAGAGTGGCCGGGGAACAGTGACTCCTGGCCGGATAGGCCAAGTGGCTTCTCCCGCTGACTTGCCCCTTTGGAAGTAGGAGCTCCTACTTCCATGGGCATTATTCCTCCCCGGGACCTACTGCCAAGTGTGGCCGGGGAACAGTGACTCTTGGCCGGATAGGCCAAGTGGCTTCTCCCGCTGACTTGCCCCTTTGGAAGTAGGAGCTCTTACTTCCATGGGCATTATTCCTCCCCGGGACCTACTGCCAAGTGTGGCCGGGGAACAGTGACTCTTGGCCGGATAGGCCAAGTGGCTTCTCCCGCTGACTTGCCCCTTTGGAAGTAGGAGCTCTTACTTCCATGGTCATTATTCCTCCCCGGGACCTACTGCCAAGTGTAGCCGGGGAACAGTGACTCTTTGCCGGATAGGCCAAGTGGCTTCTCCCGCTGACTTGCCCCTTTGGAAGTAGGAGCTCCTACTTCCATGGGCATTATTCCTCCCCGGGACCTACTGCCAAGTGTGGCCGGGGAACAGTGACTCTTGGCCGGATAGGCCAAGTGGCTTCTCCCGCTGACTTGCCCCTTTGGAAGTAGGAGCTCTTACTTCCATGGGCATTATTCCTCCCCGGGACCTACTGCCAAGTGTGGCCGGGGAACAGTGACTCTTGGCCGGGTAGGCCAAGTGGCTTCTCCCGCTGACTTGCCCCTTTGGAAGTAGGAGCTCTTACTTCCATGGTCATTATTCCTCCCCGGGACCTACTGCCAAGTGTAGCCGGGGAAGAGTGACTCTTGGCCGGATAGGCCAAGTGGCTTCTCCCGCTGACTTGCCCCTATGGAAGTAGGAGCTCTTACTTCCATGGGCATTATTCCTCCCCGGGACCTACTGCCAAGTGTGGCCGGGGAACAGTGACTCTTGGCCGGATAGGCCAAGTGGCTTCTCCCGCTGACTTGCCCCTTTGGAAGTAGGAGCTCTTACTTCCATGGTCATTATTCCTCCCCGGGACCTACTGCCAAGTGTGGCCGGGGAACAGTGACTCTTGGCCGGATAGGCCAAGTGGCTTCTCCCGCTGACTTGCCCCTTTGGAAGTAGGAGCTCCTACTTCCATGGGCATTATTCCTCCCCGGGACCTACTGCCAAGTGTGGCCGGGGAACAGTGACTCTTGCCTGGGTAGGCCAAGTGGCTTCTCCCGCTGACTTGCCCCTTTGGAAGTAGGAGCTCCTACTTCCATGGGCATTATTCCTCCCCGGGACCTACTGCCAAGTGTGGCCGGGGAACAGTGACTCTTGGCCGGATAGAACTAGTGGCTTCTTCCGCTGACTTGCCCCTTTGGAAGTAGGAGCTCCTACTTCCATGGGCATTATTCCTCCCCGGGACCTACAGCCAAGCTTGGCCGGGGGACAGTGACATGTGGCCGGATAGGCCAAGTGGCTTCTCCCGCTGACTTGCCCCTATGGAAGTAGGAGCTCTTACTTCCATGGGCAGTATACCTCTCGAGGACTTAGAGCCAAGTGTCTTCACCCTTTGGAGGTAGTAGCTCCTACTTCCATGGGCATTATTCCTCCCCGGGACCTACTGCCAAGTGTGGCCGGGGGACAGTGACATGTGGCCGGATAGGCCAAGTGGCTTCTCCCGCTGACTTGCCCCTTTGGAAGTAGGAGCTCTTACTTCCATGGGCATTATTCCTCCCCGGGACCTACAGCCAAGAGTGGCCGGGGAACAGTGACTCCTGGCCGGATAGGCCAAGTGGCTTCTCCCGCTGACTTGCCCCTTTGGAAGTAGGAGCTCCTACTTCCATGGGCATTATTCCTCCCCGGGACCTACTGCCAAGTGTGGCCGGGGAACAGTGACTCTTGGCCGGATAGGCCAAGTGGCTTCTCCCGCTGACTTGCCCCTTTGGAAGTAGGAGCTCTTACTTCCATGGGCATTATTCCTCCCCGGGACCTACTGCCAAGTGTGGCCGGGGAACAGTGACTCTTGGCCGGATAGGCCAAGTGGCTTCTCCCGCTGACTTGCCCCTTTGGAAGTAGGAGCTCTTACTTCCATGGTCATTATTCCTCCCCGGGACCTACTGCCAAGTGTAGCCGGGGAACAGTGACTCTTTGCCGGATAGGCCAAGTGGCTTCTCCCGCTGACTTGCCCCTTTGGAAGTAGGAGCTCCTACTTCCATGGGCATTATTCCTCCCCGGGACCTACTGCCAAGTGTGGCCGGGGAACAGTGACTCTTGGCCGGATAGGCCAAGTGGCTTCTCCCGCTGACTTGCCCCTTTGGAAGTAGGAGCTCTTACTTCCATGGGCATTATTCCTCCCCGGGACCTACTGCCAAGTGTGGCCGGGGAACAGTGACTCTTGGCCGGATAGGCCAAGTGGCTTCTCCCGCTGACTTGCCCCTTTGGAAGTAGGAGCTCTTACTTCCATGGTCATTATTCCTCCCCGGGACCTACTGCCAAGTGTAGCCGGGGAAGAGTGACTCTTGGCCGGATAGGCCAAGTGGCTTCTCCCGCTGACTTGCCCCTATGGAAGTAGGAGCTCTTACTTCCATGGGCATTATTCCTCCCCGGGACCTACTGCCAAGTGTGGCCGGGGAACAGTGACTCTTGGCCGGATAGGCCAAGTGGCTTCTCCCGCTGACTTGCCCCTTTGGAAGTAGGAGCTCTTACTTCCATGGTCATTATTCCTCCCCGGGACCTACTGCCAAGTGTGGCCGGGGAACAGTGACTCTTGGCCGGATAGGCCAAGTGGCTTCTCCCGCTGACTTGCCCCTTTGGAAGTAGGAGCTCCTACTTCCATGGGCATTATTCCTCCCCGGGACCTACTGCCAAGTGTGGCCGGGGAACAGTGACTCTTGCCTGGGTAGGCCAAGTGGCTTCTCCCGCTGACTTGCCCCTTTGGAAGTAGGAGCTCCTACTTCCATGGGCATTATTCCTCCCCGGGACCTACTGCCAAGTGTGGCCGGGGAACAGTGACTCTTGGCCGGATAGAACTAGTGGCTTCTTCCGCTGACTTGCCCCTTTGGAAGTAGGAGCTCCTACTTCCATGGGCATTATTCCTCCCCGGGACCTACAGCCAAGCTTGGCCGGGGGACAGTGACATGTGGCCGGATAGGCCAAGTGGCTTCTCCCGCTGACTTGCCCCTATGGAAGTAGGAGCTCTTACTTCCATGGGCAGTATACCTCTCGAGGACTTAGAGCCAAGTGTCTTCACCCTTTGGAGGTAGTAGCTCCTACTTCCATGGGCATTATTCCTCCCCGGGACCTACTGCCAAGTGTGGCCGGGGGACAGTGACATGTGGCCGGATAGGCCAAGTGGCTTCTCCCGCTGACTTGCCCCTTTGGAAGTAGGAGCTCTTACTTCCATGGGCATTATTCCTCCCCGGGACCTACAGCCAAGTGTGGCCGGGGAACAGTGACTCTTGGACGGATAGGCCAAGTGGCTGCTCCCGCTGACTTGCCCCTTTGGAAGTAGGAGCTCCTACTTCCATGGGCATTATTCCTCCCCGGGACCTACTGCCAAGTGTGGCCGGGGAACAGTGACTCTTGGCCGGATAGGCCAAGTGGCTGCTCCCGCTGACTTGCCCCTTTGGAAGTAGGAGCTCTTACTTCCATGGGCATTATTCCTCCCCGGGACCTACTGCCAAGTGTGGCCGGGGGACAGTGACATGTGGCCGGATAGGCCAAGTGGCTTCTCCCGCTGACTTGCCCCTTTGGAAGTAGGAGCTCTTACTTCCATGGGCATTATTCCTCCCCGGGACCTACTGCCAAGTGTTGCCGGGGGACAGTGACATGTGGCCGGATAGCCCAAGTGGCTTCTCCCGCTGACTTGCCCCTTTGGAAGTAGGAGCTCCTACTTCCATGGGCATTATTCCTCCCCGGGACCTCCTGCCAAGTGTGGCCGGGGAACAGTGACTCTTGGCCGGATAGGCCAAGTGGCTTCTCCCGCTGACTTGCCCCTTTGGAAGTAGGAGCTCCTACTTCCATGGGCATTATTCCTCCCCGGGACCTACTGCCAAGTGTGGCCGGGGAACAGTGACTCTTGGCCGGATAGGCCAAGTTGCTTCTCCCGCTTACTTTCCCCTTTGGAAGTAGGAGCTCCTACTTCCATGGGCATTATTCCTCCCCGGGACCTACTGCCAAGTGTGGCCGGGGAACAGTGACTCTTGGCCGGATAGGCCAAGTGGCTTCTCCCGCTTACTTTCCCCTTTGGAAGTAGGAGCTCCTACTTCCATGGGCATTATTCCTCCCCGGGACCTACTGCCAAGTGTGGCCGGGGAACAGTGACTCTTGGCCGGATAGGCCAAGTGGCTTCTCCCGCTGACTTGACCCTTTGGAAGTAGGAGCTCCTACTTCCATGGGCATTATTCCTCCCCGGGACCTCCTGCCAAGTGTGGCCGGGGAACAGTGACTCTTGGCCGGATAGGCCAAGTTGCTTCTCCCGCTGACTTGCCCCTTTGGAAGTAGGAGCTCCTACTTCCATGGGCACTATACCTCTCGGGGACTTAGAGCCAAGTGTCTTCACCCTTTGGAGGTAGTAGCTCCTACTTCCATGGGCATTATTCCTCCCCGGGACCTCCTGCCAAGTGTGGCCGGGGAACAGTGACTCTTGTTCGGATAGGCCAAGTGGCTTCTCCCGCTGACTTGCCCCTTTGGAAGTAGGAGCTCCTACTTCCATGGGCATTATTCCTCCCCGGGACCTACTGCCAAGTGTGGCCGGGGAACAGTGACTCTTGGCCGGATAGGCCAAGTGGCTTCTCCCGCTGACTTGACCCTTTGGAAGTAGGAGCTCCTACTTCCATGGGCATTATTCCTCCCCGGGACCTACTGCCAAGTGTGGCCGGGGAACAGTGACTCTTGCCTGGGTAGGCCAAGTGGCTTCTCCCGCTGACTTGCCCCTTTGGAAGTAGGAGCTCCTACTTCCATGGGCATTATTCCTCCCCGGGACCTACTGCCAAGAGTGGCCGGGGGACAGTGACATGTGGCCGGATAGGCCAAGTGGCTTCTCCCGCTGACTTGCCCCTTTGGAAGTAGGAGCTCCTACTTCCATGGGCATTATTCCTCCCCGGGACCTACTGCCAAGTGTGGCCGGGGAACAGTGACTCTTGGCCGTATATGCCAAGTGGCTTCTCCCGCTGACTTGCCCCTTTGGAAGTAGGAGCTCCTACTTCCATGGGCATTATTCCTCTCCGGGACCTACTGCCAAGTGTGGCCGGGGAACAGTGACTCTTGGCCGGATAGGCCAAGTGGCTTCTCCCGCTGACTTGACCCTTTGGAAGTAGGAGCTCTTACTTCCATGGGCACTATACCTCTCGTGGACTTAGAGCCAAGTGTCTTCACTCTTTGGAGGTAGTAGCTCCTACTTCCATGGGCATTATTCCTCCCCGGGACCTACTGCCAAGTGTGGCCGGGGGACAGTGACATGTGGCCGGATAGGCCAAGTGGCTTCTCCCGCTGACTTGCCCCTTTGGAAGTAGGAGCTCTTACTTCCATGGGCATTATTCCTCCCCGGGACCTACAGCCAAGTGTGGCCGGGGAACAGTGACTCTTGGACGGATAGGCCAAGTGGCTGCTCCCGCTGACTTGCCCCTTTGGAAGTAGGAGCTCCTACTTCCATGGGCATTATTCCTCCCCGGGACCTACTGCCAAGTGTGGCCGGGGAACAGTGACTCTTGGCCGGATAGGCCAAGTGGCTGCTCCCGCTGACTTGCCCCTTTGGAAGTAGGAGCTCCTACTTCCATGGGCATTATTCCTCCCCGGGACTTGCCGCCAAGTCTGGCCGGGGGACAGTGACACTTGGCCGGGTAGGCGAAGTGGCTTCTCCCGCTGACTTGCCCCTTTGGAAGTAGGAGCTCTTACTTCCATGGGCATTATACCTCTCGAAGACTTAGAGCCAAGTGAGCTCCTACTTCCATGGGCATTATTCCTCCCCGGGACTTGCCGCCAAGTCTGGCCGGGGGACAGTGACACTTGGCCGGGTAGGCGAAGTGGCTTCTCCCGCTGACTTGCCCCTTCGGAAGTAGGAGCTCCTACTTCCATGGGCATTATTCCTCCCCGGGACTTGCCGCCAAGTCTGGCCGGGGGACAGTGACACTTGGCCGGGTAGGCGAAGTGGCTTCTCCCGCTGACTTGCCCCTTTGGAAGTAGGAGCTCTTACTTCCATGGGCATTATACCTCTCGAAGACTTAGAGCCAAGTGAGCTCCTACTTCCATGGGCATTATTCCTCCCCGGGACCTACTGCCAAGTGTGGCCGGGGAACAGTGACTCTTGGCCGGATAGGCCAAGTGGCTTCTCCCGCTGACTTGCCCCTATGGAAGTAGGAGCTCTTACTTCCATGGGCATTATTCCTCCCCGGGACCTACTGCCAAGTGTGGCCGGGGAACAGTGACTCTTGGCCGGATAGGCCAAGTGGCTTCTCCCGCTGACTTGCCCCTTTGGAAGTAGGAGCTCTTACTTCCATGGTCATTATTCCTCCCCGGGACCTACTGCCAAGTGTGGCCGGGGAACAGTGACTCTTGGCCGGATAGGCCAAGTGGCTTCTCCCGCTGACTTGCCCCTTTGGAAGTAGGAGCTCCTACTTCCATGGGCATTATTCCTCCCCGGGACCTACTGCCAAGTGTGGCCGGGGAACAGTGACTCTTGCCTGGGTAGGCCAAGTGGCTTCTCCCGCTGACTTGCCCCTTTGGAAGTAGGAGCTCCTACTTCCATGGGCATTATTCCTCCCCGGGACCTACTGCCAAGTGTGGCCGGGGAACAGTGACTCTTGGCCGGATAGAACTAGTGGCTTCTTCCGCTGACTTGCCCCTTTGGAAGTAGGAGCTCCTACTTCCATGGGCATTATTCCTCCCCGGGACCTACAGCCAAGCTTGGCCGGGGGACAGTGACATGTGGCCGGATAGGCCAAGTGGCTTCTCCCGCTGACTTGCCCCTATGGAAGTAGGAGCTCTTACTTCCATGGGCAGTATACCTCTCGAGGACTTAGAGCCAAGTGTCTTCACCCTTTGGAGGTAGTAGCTCCTACTTCCATGGGCATTATTCCTCCCCGGGACCTACTGCCAAGTGTGGCCGGGGGACAGTGACATGTGGCCGGATAGGCCAAGTGGCTTCTCCCGCTGACTTGCCCCTTTGGAAGTAGGAGCTCTTACTTCCATGGGCATTATTCCTCCCCGGGACCTACAGCCAAGTGTGGCCGGGGAACAGTGACTCTTGGACGGATAGGCCAAGTGGCTGCTCCCGCTGACTTGCCCCTTTGGAAGTAGGAGCTCCTACTTCCATGGGCATTATTCCTCCCCGGGACCTACTGCCAAGTGTGGCCGGGGAACAGTGACTCTTGGCCGGATAGGCCAAGTGGCTGCTCCCGCTGACTTGCCCCTTTGGAAGTAGGAGCTCTTACTTCCATGGGCATTATTCCTCCCCGGGACCTACTGCCAAGTGTGGCCGGGGGACAGTGACATGTGGCCGGATAGGCCAAGTGGCTTCTCCCGCTGACTTGCCCCTTTGGAAGTAGGAGCTCTTACTTCCATGGGCATTATTCCTCCCCGGGACCTACTGCCAAGTGTTGCCGGGGGACAGTGACATGTGGCCGGATAGCCCAAGTGGCTTCTCCCGCTGACTTGCCCCTTTGGAAGTAGGAGCTCCTACTTCCATGGGCATTATTCCTCCCCGGGACCTCCTGCCAAGTGTGGCCGGGGAACAGTGACTCTTGGCCGGATAGGCCAAGTGGCTTCTCCCGCTGACTTGCCCCTTTGGAAGTAGGAGCTCCTACTTCCATGGGCATTATTCCTCCCCGGGACCTACTGCCAAGTGTGGCCGGGGAACAGTGACTCTTGGCCGGATAGGCCAAGTTGCTTCTCCCGCTTACTTTCCCCTTTGGAAGTAGGAGCTCCTACTTCCATGGGCATTATTCCTCCCCGGGACCTACTGCCAAGTGTGGCCGGGGAACAGTGACTCTTGGCCGGATAGGCCAAGTGGCTTCTCCCGCTGACTTGACCCTTTGGAAGTAGGAGCTCCTACTTCCATGGGCATTATTCCTCCCCGGGACCTCCTGCCAAGTGTGGCCGGGGAACAGTGACTCTTGGCCGGATAGGCCAAGTTGCTTCTCCCGCTGACTTGCCCCTTTGGAAGTAGGAGCTCCTACTTCCATGGGCACTATACCTCTCGGGGACTTAGAGCCAAGTGTCTTCACCCTTTGGAGGTAGTAGCTCCTACTTCCATGGGCATTATTCCTCCCCGGGACCTCCTGCCAAGTGTGGCCGGGGAACAGTGACTCTTGTTCGGATAGGCCAAGTCACTTCTCCCGCTGACTTGCCCCTTTGGAAGTAGGAGCTCCTACTTCCATGGGCATTATTCCTCCCCGGGACCTACTGCCAAGTGTGACCGGGGAACAGTGACTCTTGGCCGGATAGGCCAAGTGGCTTCTCCCGCTGACTTGACCCTTTGGAAGTAGGAGCTCCTACTTCCATGGGCATTATTCCTCCCCGGGACCTACTGCCAAGTGTGGCCGGGGAACAGTGACTCTTGCCTGGGTAGGCCAAGTGGCTTCTCCCGCTGACTTGCCCCTTTGGAAGTAGGAGCTCCTACTTCCATGGGCATTATTCCTCCCCGGGACCTACTGCCAAGAGTGGCCGGGGGACAGTGACATGTGGCCGGATAGGCCAAGTGGCTTCTCCCGCTGACTTGCCCCTTTGGAAGTAGGAGCTCCTACTTCCATGGGCATTATTCCTCCCCGGGACCTACTGCCAAGAGTGGCCGGGGGACAGTGACATGTGGCCGGATAGGCCAAGTGGCTTCTCCCGCTGACTTGCCCCTTTGGAAGTAGGAGCTCCTACTTCCATGGGCATTATTCCTCCCCGGGACCTACTGCCAAGTGTGGCCGGGGAACAGTGACTCTTGGCCGGATAGGCCAAGTGGCTTCTCCCGCTGACTTGCCCCTTTGGAAGTAGGAGCTCTTACTTCCATGGGCACTATACCTCTCGGGGACTTACAGCCAAGTGTCTTCACTCTTTGGAGGTAGTAGCTCCTACTTCCATGGGCATTATTCCTCCCCGGGACCTACTGCCAAGTGTGGCCGGGGGACAGTGACATGTGGCCGGATAGGCCAAGTGGCTTCTCCCGCTGACTTGCCCCTTTGGAAGTAGGAGCTCTTACTTCCATGGGCATTATTCCTCCCCGGGACCTACAGCCAAGTGTGGCCGGGGAACAGTGACTCTTGGACGGATAGGCCAAGTGGCTGCTCCCGCTGACTTGCCCCTTTGGAAGTAGGAGCTCCTACTTCCATGGGCATTATTCCTCCCCGGGACCTACTACCAAGTGTGGCCGGGGAACAGTGACTCTTGGCCGGATAGGCCAAGTGGCTGCTCCCGCTGACTTGCCCCTTTGGAAGTAGGAGCTCTTACTTCCATGGGCATTATTCCTCCCCGGGACCTACTGCCAAGTGTGGCCGGGGGACAGTGACATGTGGCCGGTTAGGCCAAGTGGCTTCTCCCGCTGACTTGCCCCTTTGGAAGTAGGAGCTCTTACTTCCATGGGCATTATTCCTCCCCGGGACCTACTGCCAAGTGTGGCCGGGGGACAGTGACATGTGGCCGGATAGCCCAAGTGGCTTCTCCCGCTGACTTGCCCCTTTGGAAGTAGGAGCTCCTACTTCCATGGGCATTATTCCTCCCCGGGACCTACTGCCAAGTGTGGCCGGGGAACAGTGACTCTTGGCCGGATAGGCCAAGTGGCTTCTCCCGCTGACTTGCCCCTTTGGAAGTAGGAGCTCTTACTCCCATGGGCAGTATACCTCTCGGGGACTTAGAGCCAAGTGTCTTCACCCTTTGGAGGTAGTAGCTCCTACTTCCATGGGCATTATTCCTCCCCGGGACCTACTGCCAAGTGTTGCCGGGGAACAGTGACTCTTGGCCGGATAGAACTAGTGGCTTCTCCCGCTGACTTGCCCCTTTGGAAGTAGGAGCTCCTACTTCCATGGGCATTATTCCTCCCCGGGACCTACTGCCAAGTGTGGCCGGGGAACAGTGACTCTTGGCCGGATAGGCCAAGTGGCTTCTCCCGCTGACTTGCCCCTTTGGAAGTAGGAGCTCCTACTTCCATGGGCATTATTCCTCCCCGGGACCTACTGCCAAGTGTGGCCGGGGAACAGTGACTCTTGGCCGGATAGAACTAGTGGCTTCTTCCGCTGACTTGCCCCTTTGGAAGTAGGAGCTCCTACTTCCATGGGCATTATTCCTCCCCGGGACCTACAGCCAAGCTTGGCCGGGGGACAGTGACATGTGGCCGGATAGGCCAAGTGGCTTCTCCCGCTGACTTGCCCCTTTGGAAGTAGGAGCTCTTACTTCCATGGGCATTATTCCTCCCCGGGACCTACTGCCAAGTGTGGCCGGGGAACAGTGACTCTTGGCCGGATAGGCCAAGTGGCTTCTCCCGCTGACTTGCCCCTTTGGAGGTAGGAGCTCCTACTTCCATGGGCATTATTCCTCCCCGGGACCTACTGCCAAGTGTGGCCGGGGAACAGTGACTCTTGGCCGGGTAGGCCAAGTGGCTTCTCCCGCTGACTTGCCCCTTTGGAAGTAGGAGCTCCTACTTCCATGGGCATTATTCCTCCCCGGGACCTACTGCCAAGTGTGGCCGGGGAACAGTGACTCTTGGCCGGATAGGCCAAGTGGCTTCTCCCGCTGACTTGCCCCTTTGGAAGTAGGAGCTCCTACTTCCATGGGCATTATTCCTCCCCGGGACCTACTGCCAAGTGTGGCCGGGGAACAGTGACTCTTGGCCGGATAGAACTAGTGGCTTCTTCCGCTGACTTGCCCCTTTGGAAGTAGGAGCTCCTACTTCCATGGGCATTATTCCTCCCCGGGACCTACAGCCAAGCTTGGCCGGGGGACAGTGACATGTGGCCGGATAGGCCAAGTGGCTTCTCCCGCTGACCTGCCCCTTTGGAAGTAGGAGCTCTTACTTCCATGGGCATTATTCCTCCCCGGGACCTACTGCCAAGTGTGGCCGGGGAACAGTGACTCTTGGCCGGATAGGCCAAGTGGCTTCTCCCGCTGACTTGCCCCTTTGGAAGTAGGAGCTCCTACTTCCATGGGCATTATTCCTCCCCGGGACCTACAGCCAAGCTTGGCCGGGGGACAGTGACATGTGGCCGGATAGGCCAAGTGGCTTCTCCCGCTGACCTGCCCCTTTGGAAGTAGGAGCTCTTACTTCCATGGGCATTATTCCTCCCCGGGACCTACTGCCAAGTGTGGCCGGGGAACAGTGACTCTTGGCCGGGTAGGCCAAGTGGCTTCTCCCGCTGACTTGCCCCTTTGGAGGTAGGAGCTCCTACTTCCATGGGCATTATTCCTCCCCGGGACCTACTGCCAAGAGTGGCCGGGGAACAGTGACTCTTGGCCGGATAGGCCAAGTGGCTTCTCCCGCTGACTTGCCCCTTTGGAGGTAGTAGCTCCTACTTCCATGGGCATTATTCCTCCCCGGGACCTACTGCCAAGTGTGGCCGGGGAACAGTGACTCTTGGCCGTGTAGGCCAAGTGGCTTCTCCCGCTGACTTGCCCCTTTGGAAGTAGGAGCTCCTACTTCCATGGGCACTATTCCTCTCCGGGACCTACTGCCAAGTGTGGCCGGGGAACAGTGACTCTTGGCCGGATAGGCCAAGTGGCTTCTCCCGCTGACTTGCCCCTTTGGAAGTAGGAGCTCTTACTCCCATGGGCAGTATACCTCTCGGGGACTTAGAGCCAAGTGTCTTCACCCTTTGGAGGTGGTAGCTCCTACTTCCATGGGCATTATTCCTCCCCGGGACCTACTGCCAAGTGTGGCCGGGGAACAGTGACTCTTGGCCGGATAGAACTAGTGGCTTCTCCCGCTGACTTGCCCCTTTGGAAGTAGGAGCTCCTACTTCCATGGGCATTATTCCTCCCCGGGACCTATTGCCAAGTGTGGCCGGGGAACAGTGACTCTTGGCCGGATAGGCCAAGTGGCTTCTCCCGCTGACTTGCCCCTTTGGAAGTAGGAGCTCCTACTTCCATGGGCATTATTCCTCCCCGGGACCTACTGCCAAGTGTGGCCGGGGAACAGTGACTCTTGGCCGGGTAGGCCAAGCGGCTTCTCCCGCTGACTTGCCCCTTTGGAAGTAGGAGCTCCTACTTCCATGGGCATTATTCCTCCCCGGGACCTACTGCCAAGTGTGGCCGGGGAACAGTGACTCTTGGCCGGGTAGGCCAAGTGGCTTCTCCCGCTGACTTGCCCCTTTGGAAGTAGGAGCTCTTACTCCCATGGGCAGTATACCTCTCGGGGACTTAGAGCCAAGTGTCTTCACCCTTTGGAGGTAGTAGCTCCTACTTCCATGGGCATTATTCCTCCCCGGGACCTACTGCCAAGTGTAGCCGGGGAACAGTGACTCTTGGCCGGATAGAACTAGTGGCTTCTCCCGCTGACTTGCCCCTTTGGAAGTAGGAGCTCCTACTTCCATGGGCATTATTCCTCCCCGGGACCTATTGCCAAGTGTGGCCGGGGAACAGTGACTCTTGGCCGGATAGGCCAAGTGGCTTCTCCCGCTGACTTGCCCCTTTGGAAGTAGGAGCTCCTACTTCCATGGGCATTATTCCTCCCCGGGACCTACTGCCAAGTAAGGCCGGGGAACAGTGACTCTTGGCCGGATAGAACTAGTGGCTTCTTCCGCTGACTTGCCCCTTTGGAAGTAGGAGCTCCTACTTCCATGGGCATTATTCCTCCCCGGGACCTACAGCCAAGTGTGGCCGGGGGACAGTGACATGTGGCCGGATAGGCCAAGTGGCTTCTCCCGCTGACTTGCCCCTTTGGAAGTAGGAGCTCCTACTTCCATGGGCATTATTCCTCCCCGGGACCTACTGCCAAGTGTGGCCGGGGAACAGTGACTCTTGGCCGGGTAGGCCAAGTGGCTTCTCCCGCTGACTTTCCCCTTTGGAAGTAGGAGCTCCTACTTCCATGGGCATTATTCCTCCCCGGGACCTACTGCCAAGTGTGGCCGGGGAACAGTGACTCTTGGCCGGGTAGGCCAAGTGGCTTCTCCCGCTGACTTGCCCCTTTGGAAGTAGGAGCTCTTACTCCCATGGGCAGTATACCTCTCGGGGACTTAGAGCCAAGTGTCTTCACCCTTTTTAGGTAGTAGCTCCTACTTCCATGGGCATTATTCCTCCCCGGGACCTACTGCCAAGTGTAGCCGGGGAACAGTGACTCTTGGCCGGATAGAACTAGTGGCTTCTCCCGCTGACTTGCCCCTTTGGAAGTAGGAGCTCCTACTTCCATGGGCATTATTCCTCCCCGGGACCTACTGCCAAGAGTGGCCGGGGAACAGTGACTCTTGGCCGGATAGGCCAAGTGGCTTCTCCCGCTGACTTGCCCCTTTGGAAGAAGGAGCTCCTACTTCCATGGGCATTATTCCTCCCCGGGACCTACTGCCAAGTAAGGCCGGGGAACAGTGACTCTTGGCCGGATAGAACTAGTGGCTTCTTCCGCTGACTTGCCCCTTTGGAAGTAGGAGCTCCTACTTCCATGGGCATTATTCCTCCCCGGGACCTACAGCCAAGCTTGGCCGGGGGACAGTGACATGTGGCCGGATAGGCCAAGTGGCTTCTCCCGCTGACTTGCCCCTTTGGAGGTAGGAGCTCTTACTTCCATGGGCATTATTCCTCTCCGGGACCTACAGCCAAGTGTGGCCGGGGAACAGTGAAACTTGGCCGGATAGGCCAAGTGGCTGCTCCCGCTGACTTGCCCCTTTGGAAGTAGGAGCTCCTACTTCCATGGGCATTATTCCTCCCCGGGACCTATAGCCAAGTGTGGCCGGGGGACAGTGACATGTGGCCGGATAGGCCGAGCGGCTTCTCCCGCTGACGTCATCGCTTTGGAAGTAGGAGCTCCTACTTCCATGGGCTTGTTCCTCCCCGGGACTTGCCGCCAAGTCTGGCCGGGGGACAGTGACATGTGGCCGGATAGGCCAACTGGCTGCTCCCGCTGAGCCCCTACTTCCATGGGCTTGTTCGTCCCCCGGGACTTGCCGCCAAGTCTGGCCGGGGAACAGTGACATGCCGCCGGATTCGGCCGAGCGGCTGCTCCCGCTGACGTCATCGCTTTGGAAGTAGGAGCTCCTACTTCCATGGGCTTGTTCCTCCCCGGGACTTGCCGCCAAGTCTGGCCGGGGGACAGTGACATGTGGCCGGATAGGCCAACTGGCTGCTCCCGCTGAGCCCCTACTTCCATGGGCTTGTTCGTCCCCCGGGACTTGCCGCCAAGTCTGGCCGGGGAACAGTGACATGCCGCCGGATACGGCCGAGCGGCTGCTCCCGCTGACGTCATCGCTTTGGAAGTAGGAGCTCCTACTTCCATGGGCTTGTTCCTCCCCGGGACTTGCCGCCAAGTCTGGCCGGGGGACAGTGACATGTGGCCGGATAGGCCAACTGGCTGCTCCCGCTGAGCCCCTACTTCCATGGGCTTGTTCGTCCCCGGGACTTGCCGCCAAGTCTGGCCGGGGAACAGTGACATGCCGCCGGATACGGCCGAGCGGCTGCTCCCGCTGACGTCATCGCTTTGGAAGTCGGAGCTCCTACTTCCATGGGCTTGTTCCTCCCCGGGACTTGCCGCCAAGTCTGGCCGGGGGACAGTGACATGTGGCCGGATAGGCCAACTGGCTGCTCCCGCTGAGCCCCTACTTCCATGGGCTTGTTCGTCCCCGGGACTTGCCGCCAAGTCTGGCCGGGGAACAGTGACATGCCGCCGGATACGGCCGAGCGGCTGCTCCCGCTGACGTCATCGCTTTGGAAGTCGGAGCTCCTACTTCCATGGGCTTGTTCCTCCCCGGGACTTGCCGCCAAGTCTGGCCGGGGGACAGTGACATGTGGCCGGATAGGCCAACTGGCTGCTCCCGCTGAGCCCCTACTTCCATGGGCTTGTTCGTCCCCGGGACTTGCCGCCAAGTCTGGCCGGGGAACAGTGACATGCCGCCGGATACGGCCGAGCGGCTGCTCCCGCTGACGTCATCGCTTTGGAAGTCGGAGCTCCTACTTCCATGGGCTTGTTCCTCCCCGGGACTTGCCGCCAAGTCTGGCCGGGGGACAGTGACATGTGGCCGGATAGGCCAACTGGCTGCTCCCGCTGAGCCCCTACTTCCATGGGCTTGTTCGTCCCCGGGACTTGCCGCCAAGTCTGGCCGGGGAACAGTGACATGCCGCCGGATACGGCCGAGCGGCTGCTCCCGCTGACGT
>NW_027285246.1:0-5000 GCF_040894005.1 Engystomops pustulosus | reverse complement strand
CTCTCCACACTGTTAAGCGAGAGAGACGATAGGAGCCGTCGCGACGTACCCATGCAGCGCCGCCCGCAACGCACAGAGGAGCGGAGGGGATCGGGCGCCAGGTCCGGGGGGAAGGCTGGAGGGAAGCTACGGCGCTGCTACCCAGCTTTCAACCCTGCGGGACCGGTGCTCCGCTCCTATCGCTCCGGCGAACAGGGTCCGCTACGCTTTCAACACCAGCGCCCGGCAGAGGGCTTGGAGAAGGCTCGCGCGGATCCTCGGTTCGGATCGCTGGCTTCGCGGGAGCGGCCTTCGGCTAGGGCCGACGACGGCCGGACCGAGCAGATTTGGACCGGGGTGCGGGGCGAGTACCTGCCTCTCTCACGAAGGGAGTGTCACCGGTAAGAAGCCTCTTCCCACGTCTGCTTGCCGACTTACGCTCGCCCCGACGAGAGGCCCAACCGAAAGAGTGGAAAGGGGCAGAGATTTCCAGGGTCGCCCCACCAGGGATGCAATACCCCAGTGCAGACAGTCGGCCCTGCCCCGAACCTACTCGGTGGTTTGAAGGTTAACCTCTTGGGGAAAAGCAGCGATTCGCCTCGCGGTGCGTGCCTCCGCGGATCTAAACCCCCTCGATCGATGTGGGGCCAGAGGACCCCTTTTCCCCGTACGAAACTGTCAGCTCACCATGGGCTCGACGTCCGTGGGTCGGGGAGTTGAGCGCTTACGCGCGGCGGGACCTTATAACCTGCAGCGGCTGAGGAGCGAAGATTTCCAGGGTGGGCCCCCGGGGATGCCATACCCCGAGCAGCCTGTCGGCCCCGCTCCTAGCACGCTGGCAAGCAATGGAGTCTTCCCCGCGGCAGCCACCGCCCTCGCCCTAGCCTCGCCGTCGGTCGATGAAGAACGTCGTTCGCCCTCCTCTGGCTCGGGATTTGGAAACGGCCTGGCCTTCGCCTACTCCGTCGGGCAACTGCCTTCCGCCAGCCCCTTCCCTCGAATCCCCTTCTTCCATTTTAGACCCGATCAGGGGATTGGTCAGCCCAGCCCTGGGGTAAGAAGAGGGGTTGGGGTCGGTTCGGCTTCGGGTGCCCCGCTCGGCCAAAGTTTCCCCTCGCTTTGGAAGCACGCGAGGTCGCGGAGGGTGTCGGGGTTATTTTTTCGGCTCCCTGGCTTCGCGGGAGCGGCCTTCGGCTAGGGCCGAGGCCGTCCGGCCCGCGCAGATTTGGACCGGGGTCCGGGGCGAGTACCTGCCTCTCTCACGAAGGGAGTGTCACCGGTAAGAAGCCTCTTCCCACGTCTGCTTGCCGACTTACGCTCGCCCCGACGAGAGGCCCAACCGAAAGAGTGGAAAGGGGCAGAGATTTCCAGGGTCGCCCCACCAGGGATGCAATACCCCAGTGCAGACTGTCGGCCCTGCCCCGAACCTACTCGGTGGTTTGAAGGTTAACCTCTTGGGGAAAAGCAGCGATTCGCCTCGCGGTGCGTGCCTCCGCGGATCTAAACCCCCTCGATCGATGTGGGGCCAGAGGACCCCTTTTCCCCGTACGAAACGGCCGGCTCACCATGGGCTCGACATCCGTGGGTCGGAGAGTTGAGCGCTTACGCGCGGCGGGACCTTATAACCTGCAGCGGCTGAGGAGCGAAGATTTCCAGGGTGGGCCCCCGGGGATGCCATACCCCGAGCAGCCAGTCGGCCCCGCTCCTAGCGCGCTGACGAGCAATGGAGTCTTCCCCGCGGCAGCCACCGCCCTCGCCTCGCCGTCGGTCGATGAAGAGCCGAGTTCGCCCTCCTCTGCTCGGGACTCGGAACGGCCTGGCCTTCGCCTACTCCGTCGGGCAACTGCCTTCCGCCAGCCCCTTCCCTCGAATCCCCTTCTTCCATTTTAGACCCGATCAGGGGATTGGTCAGCCCAGCCCTGGGGTAGGAAGAGGGGTTGGGGTCGGTTCGGCTTCCGGTGCCCCCGCTCGGCCAAAGGTCCCCTCGCTTTGGAAGCAGAGGGTGCCGGGGTTATTTTCGGCTTGACGCCTAGTCCGGTCCCTGCCGGTTCCCGTGGAGGCCCGCGGTCAAAACCAGCTCCCCGGCTGTCGGAGCCGGAGCCCCGCAGCCCGAGCGGACGCACCGAGTCCCTCATGTAAGGGATAGCCGCCCCTACGGAACGGCCCGGACTGGGACCAGGCACCCCCAGGCGCCGAAGGGGTGGGTCGGCCGTGTTGCCGAAGCTTAGCCGGCGCTGATGACCGCAGCCCCTAACGATGCCCACAGGCGGGGGAGCCAAGGAGGGCACTAGGAAGACGTGGCGGGGTCGGACGGCTCAATTTCCAGGGTGGGACCCCGGGGGTTCAGTACCCCGGGCATCCGGTCGGTTTCGCCGGCGCGACCCCAAGCCTTCCACGGCCCCCTTCGTGGGTGCAGGGATACCGTGCAGGGTGCAGGCTTAGACGCCAATTCCCCAGAAGTTTTAGGGATAGGGTTTGTCCGGGCGCCACCGCAGCGACAACCTCGCAAGAAGCTCTCTTCCACAAAAGCACGGGCAACGTTCGTGTGCGAGTGTTGGTCTCCCATGGTCTACCGACTCCCCCGGGCGGCCCAAGCGTTACGCCCACGGCCGGGCCCTCGAGCAGGCGCACCCCTGGTGCCTCTCGTAAGGGAAGGCTACGGTCCTCAACCCCTCGTATGGCGGGAGGGCGCATTTGAAACGCTAAAGGACGAGCCCTGTTCGGGACCTGGCGGGGATCCGCGGATTGGCGAGAGGGATGGGTCTGCCGTTGGTCAGAGGGGACGCACCCCTGGGACGCAGTTTGGCATTAGCGACCGATGGCCCATCTACGACCATGTACTCCGGGAGCGCCAAGGAGGACGCGGGTGGGCTTTGGGGGCAGACTCAATTTCCAGGGTCTGGGCGCCGGGGGTGCAATACCCTTAAGCGCTCATGTCGGTTTCGTCTGCCGCCCGCCTCTGGCCCGGCTCCTAGTGACGGGTGCTGTGAACGTGCGATCGTGCTTGCGGTTGAAGAGTTCAAAGGCTACCGCTGGGGATAACACGCCCGGGGAATTTAGAAACCCCCCCCTCCGCTACAATCTCTGCTTCTGCCGGACTCGGAGGGGAGCCGCCCCGGGGGCGACCGCTCCCCTCTCCTCTTCCGCGGCGTGCCGCGCGCTTCGCCGTCAGCAGCGGAGCGAACCTTTTTCTCGGTCCGCAGCTCTTCAGGCGTAGGCGGGCAGCGCTAACAGGGTACACTGGGGACCACTCGACCGCAACCGCTCCTCCGACCGACGAGCATACCTACCGCGGATACGCCACGGTGGGTCTAAGCCTCGTCGCCGCCGCGAGGAGCAGGCGGGAGCCGTCCCTTTTCGTGCTGCGGAAATAAACCGTGGACACAGAGGTGTGTCTGCGCTCTCCGACCGGGCGGGGGGCGATTGGACTTGCCCGAGGGACACTAGGCGAGGCGCTGCCGCGGGAGCCGGAGCTCCGCGCTGGACGCTGCCGCCGCCAACGCCGCCGCCCCCCACCCACGGTACGGTGGAGTACGCCCGTTCCATACGCTCGTAGCAACCTCAGCCGAAGCAGAGAGTCCTACCGCTGTGGCAGGAGCGGGGCCGTGCGAGGACCACACTGGCACCGCGCTACACAACCTTAGGCAGAGGACGACAGCCGCTCACGGGGAGCGGGGGATTGATGCGCGACCAAGACTGAGGCTAAGGAACGCTTTACCATAAACCGGCCGGGGCCAATACCCCTGACCGAGCAAAGTGCCCTGCCCCGCCGGATCGCGCTGTGTCAGATCGATCAAAAGAGCGGAGAGCCGAGACTCTACCGCTGGGAGTTTGTGGAGAACGGCCTGGCTTGCGTCCCGTCCTCCCGCCCTCGACCTCACATGGCTAGCCTCACCCGCCGGGAGCCACCCCATTGGGGACCGTAGGGCGGAGAAGGGGTCTCCGCGTCCGGAATTTACTTGTGGAGAACGGCCTGGCTTACGTCCCGTCCTCCCGCCCTCGACCTCACATGGCTAGCCTCACCCGCCGGGCGCCACCCCATTGGGGACCGTAGGGCGGAGAAGGGGTCTCCGCGTCCGGAATTTACTTGTGGAGAACGGCCTGGCTTACGTCCCGTCCTCCCGCCCTCGACCTCACATGGCTAGCCTCACCCGCCGGGCGCCACCCCATTGGGGACCGTAGGGCGGAGAAGGGGTCTCCGCGTACGGAATTTCTTGTGGAGAACGGCCTGGCTTACGTCCCGTCCTCCCATGGCTAGCCTCACCCGCCGGGCGCCACCCCATTGGGGACCGTAGGGCGGAGAAGGGGTCTCCGCGTCCGGAATTTCTTGTGGAGAACGGCCTGGCTTACGTCCCGTCCTCCCGCCCTCGACCTCACATGGCTAGCCTACCCCGCCGGGCGCCGCTCCATTGGGGATACGGTACGGCAAAGCGCGACGCCGCACGATGCCAACACTTTGTGCAAAAACCTGGCAGAGTCGACCAAAACCTCGCTTCTTTGACCGGTATTTTTGATGCTTTTCTCTGCCGCCGAAGGTGCACTGAGGGTCGGATCGCCCAAAATTTTTACCGGTCGTTTTGGTCTGCGGTTCTTCCGAGAGGTGCCCGCCTGACAGTTCTTTTTCAGCAGCCTCCGAAAGGCCATCCAGCGGGCAAGCCAGGGTGGGCAGCCGCCGGCGGTGAGCCTTCCCCGGCCGGGGCAGACGGCTCCGACCGCAAAATTTTTTCGACTTTCGCCGAGGCCAAAACCCCATGCACTTTTAAAGCCCTGCCCGCAGCGCCGTCTCCTGTCAGACGTCCCTTGCCGCCTGCGGTGGTCCTCGCCCGGCAGAGAGAAGCCGGAGTCGCCCCCTCTCCGGTTCTTTTTCACCATTCCGGAGCTCTGAAATCTGCCGGACACCGAGTGACCGAGGACGCTTCCAGGAGGGCGGCAGCGAGAGGCAGAGTGCCACCGGTCGGGTCGCCGGTTCTCCCACACTTTGAAAATTTTTCGCTTGTTCTGGTGGGATGGAGAGAGAGCGT
>NW_027285245.1:0-83078 GCF_040894005.1 Engystomops pustulosus | reverse complement strand
ATAGGTTCCTACATCTCCCTCTACCCCCCCTCCCGCACCCCTCATACATCTCCCTCTACCCCCCCCGCACCCCCAATACATCTCCCTCTACCCCCCCCCCGCACCCCCAATACATCTCCCTCTACCCCCCCGCACCCCCAATACATCTCCCTCTACCCCCCCGCACCCCCATACATCTCCCTCTACCCCCCGCACCCCCCATACATCTCCCTCTACCCCCGCACCCCCCATACATCTCCCTCTACCCCCGCACCCCCCATACATCTCCCTCTACCCCCCGCACCCCCATACATCTCCCTCTACCCCCCCCCGCACCCCCCATACATCTCCCTCTACCCCCCCCCCCCCCGCACCCCCCATACATCTCCCTCTACCCCCCCCCGCACCCCCCATACATCTTCCTCTACCCCCCGCACCCCCATACATCTCCCTCTACCCCTCCGCACCCCCCATACATCTCCCTCTACCCCCGCACCCCCCATACATCTCCCTCTACCCCCCCCGCACCCCCCATACATCTCCCTCTACCCCCCCCCGCACCCCCCATACATCTCCCTCTACCCCCCGCACCCCCATACATCTCCCTCTACCCCTCCGCACCCCCCATACATCTCCCTCTACCCCCGCACCCCCCATACATCTCCCTCTACCCCCCGCACCCCCATACATCTCCCTCTACCCCCCCCGCACCCCCCATACATCTCCCTCTACCCCCCCCCGCACCCCCCATACATCTCCCTCTACCCCCCGCACCCCCATACATCTCCCTCTACCCCTCCGCACCCCCCATACATCTCCCTCTACTCCCGCACCCCCCATACATCTCCCTCTACCCCCGCACCCCCATACATCTCCCTCTACCCCCCCCGCACCCCCCATACATCTCCCTCTACCCCCCCCGCACCCCCCATACATCTCCCTCTGCCCCCCGCACCCCCCATACATCTCCCTCTACCCCCCCCCCCGCACCCCCCATACATCTCCCTCTACCCCCCCCCCGCACCCCCCATACATCTCCCTCTACCCCCCCCGCACCCCCCATACATCTCCCTCTGCCCCCCGCACCCCCCATACATCTCCCTTTACCCCCCCGCACCTCCCATACATCTCCCTCTACCCCCCCCGCACCTCCCATACATCTCCCTCTACCCCCCCGCACCCCCCATACATCTCCCTCTACCCCCCCCGCACCCCCCATACATCTCCCTCTACCCCCCCCCCCCCGCACCCCCCATACATCTCCCTCTACCCCCCCCGCACCCCCATACATCTCCCTCTACCCCACCCCCCGCACCCCCCATACATCTCCCTCTACCCCCCCCGCCACCCCCCATACATCTCCCTCTACCCCCCCCCGCACCCCCCATACATCTCCCTCTACCCCCCCCGCACCTCCCATACATCTCCCTCTACCCCCCCCCGCACCCCCCATACATCTCCCTCTACCCCCCCGCACCCCCCATACATCTCCCTCTACCCCCCCGCACCCCCAATACATCTCCCTCTACCCCGCACCCCCCATACATCTCCCTCTACCCCCCCCGCACCTCCCATACATCTCCCTCTACCCCCCCCGCACCTCCCATACATCTCCCTCTACCCCCCCGCACCTCCCATACATCTCCCTCTACCCCCCCCCGCACCCCCCATACATCTCCCTCTACCCCCCGCACCCCCCATACATCTCCCTTTACCCCCCCCGCACCCCCAATACATCTCCCTCTACCCCCGCACCCCCATACATCTCCCTCTACCCCCCACACGCACCTCCCACCTCTCCCTCTCCCCCCCCCGCACCTCCCATACATCTCCCTCTACCCCCGCACCCCCCATACATCTCCCTCTACCCCCCCCCGCACCTCCCATACATCTCCCTCTACCCCCGCACCCCCCATACATCTCCCTCTACCCCCCCCGCACCTCCCATACATCTCCCTCTACCCCCCCCGCACCCCCCATACATCTCCCTCTACCCCCCCCCCCGCACCTCCCATACATCTCCCTCTACCCCCCCCCCCCCGCACCCCCCATACATCTCCCTCTACCCCCCCGCACCCCCCATACATCTCCCTCTACCCCCCCCGCACCTCCCATACATCTCCCTCTACCCCCCCCGCACCCCCCATACATCTCCCTCTACCCCCCCCCCGCACCCCCCATACATCTCCCTCTACCCCCCGCACCCCCCATACATCTCCCTCTACCCCCCCCCCCGCACCTCCCATACATCTCCCTCTACCCCCCGCACCCCCCATACATCTCCCTCTACCCCCCCCCCCCGCACCCCCATACATCTCCCTCTACCCCCGCACCCCCCATACATCTCCCTCTACCCCCCCCCCCCCCGCACCCCCCATACATCTCCCTCTACCCCCCCCCGCACCTCCCATACATCTCCCTCTACCCCCCCCCCGCACCCCCCCATACATCTCCCTCTACCCCCCCGCACCCCCCATACATCTCCCTCTACCCCCCGCACCCCCCATACATCTCCCTCTACCCCCCCCCGCACCCCCCATACATCTCCCTCTACCCCCCCCCCCGCACCCCCCATACATCTCCCTCTACCCCCCGCACCCCCCATACATCTCCCTCTACCCCCCCCCCCCCGCACCTCCCATACATCTCCCTCTACCCCCCGCACCCCCCATACATCTCCCTCTACCCCCCCCCGCACCTCCCATACATCTCCCTCTACCCCCCCGCACCCCCCATACATCTCCCTCTACCCCCCCGCACCCCCCATACATCTCCCCCTCCCCCCGCACCCCCTTACATCTCCCTCTACGATACATCTCCCTCTACACCCCCCCGCACCTCCCATACATCTCCCCCTACCCCCCCCGCACCCCCATATATCTCCCTCTACTCCCCCCCGCACCCCCCATGCATCTCCCTCTACCCCCCCCCGCACCTCCCATACATCTCCCTCTACACCCCCCCCCGCACCCCCCATACATCTCCCTCTACCCCCGCCCCGCACCTCCCATACATCTCCCTCTACCCCCGCCCCGCACCTCCCATACATCTCCCTCTACTCCCCCCCGCACCCCCCATACATCTCCCTCTACTCCCCCCCGCACCCCCCATACATCTCCCTCTACCCCCCCCCCCGCACCCCCCATACATCTCCCTCTACCCCCCGCACCCCCCATACATCTCCCTCTACCCCCCCCCCGCACCCCACCTACATCTCCCTCTACCCCCCCTCCCGCACCCCTCATACATCTCCCTCTACCCCCCCCCGCACCCCCAATACATCTCCCTCTACCCCCCCCCCGCACCCCCAATACATCTCCCTCTACCCCCCCCGCACCCCCAATACATCTCCCTCTACCCCCCCCGCACCACCCATACATCTCCCTCTACCCCCCGCACCTCCCATACATCTCCCTCTACTCCCCCCGCACCTCCCATACATCTCCCTCTACCCCCCCCCGCACCCCCATACATCTCCCTCTACCCCCCCCCGCACCCCCCATACAACTCCCTCTACCCCCCCCCCCCCGCACCTCCCATACATCTCCCTCTACCCCCCCCCGCACCTCCCATACATCTCCCTCTACCCCCCGCACCCCCCATACATCTCCCTCTACCCCCCCGCACCCCCCATACATCTCCCCCTCCCCCGCACCCCCTTACATCTCCCTCTACGATACATCTCCCTCTACACCCCCCCGCACCTCCCATACATCTCCCCCTACCCCCCCCGCACCCCCATATATCTCCCTCTACTCCCCCCCGCACCCCCCATGCATCTCCCTCTACCCCCCCCCGCACCTCCCATACATCTCCCTCTACACCCCCCCCCGCACCCCCCATACATCTCCCTCTACCCCCGCCCCGCACCTCCCATACATCTCCCTCTACCCCCGCCCCGCACCTCCCATACATCTCCCTCTACTCCCCCCCGCACCCCCCATACATCTCCCTCTACCCCCCCCCCGCACCCCCCATACATCTCCCTCTACCCCCCGCACCCCCCATACATCTCCCTCTACCCCCCCCCCGCACCCCACCTACATCTCCCTCTACCCCCCCTCCCGCACCCCTCATACATCTCCCTCTACCCCCCCCCGCACCCCCAATACATCTCCCTCTACCCCCCCCCCGCACCCCCAATACATCTCCCTCTACCCCCCCCGCACCCCCAATACATCTCCCTCTACCCCCCCCGCACCACCCATACATCTCCCTCTACCCCCCGCACCTCCCATACATCTCCCTCTACTCCCCCCCGCACCTCCCATACATCTCCCTCTACCCCCCCCCCGCACCCCCATACATCTCCCTCTACCCCCCCCCGCACCCCCCATACATCTCCCTCTACCCCCCCCCCGCACCCCCCATACATCTCCTCTACCCCCGCACCCCTCATACATCTCCCTCTACCCCCCCGCACCCCCGATACATCTCCCTCTACCCCCCCCGCACCACCCATACATCTCCCTCTACCCCCCGCACCTCCCATACATCTCCCTCTACTCCCCCCCGCACCTCCCATACATCTCCCTCTACTCCCCCCCGCACCTCCCATACATCTCCCTCTACCCCCGCACCCCCCATACATCTCCCTCTACCCCCCCCCCCCCCGCACCCCCCATACATCTCCCTCTACCCCCCCCCCCCCGCACCCCCCATACATCTCCCTCTACCCCCCCCCCCGCACCCCCCATACATCTCCCTCTACACCCCCCCGCACCTCCCATACATCTCCCTCTACACCCCCCGCACCTCCCATACATCTCCCTCTACAACCCCCCCCCCCCCCGCTCCTCCCATACATCTCCCTCTACCCCCCCGCACGACCATACATCTCCCTCTACACCCCCCCGCACCTCCCATACATCTCCCTCTACACCCCCCGCACCCCCCATACATCTCCCTCTACCCCCCGCACCCCCCATACATCTCCCTCTACCCCCCCCCCCGCACGCCCCATACATCTCCCTCTACCCCCCCCCCGCACCTCCCATACATCTCCCTCTACTCCCCCCGCACCCCCCATACATCTCCCTCTACCCCCCCCCCCCGCACCTCCCATACATCTCCCTCTACCCCCCCCGCACCTCCCATACATCTCCCTCTACCCCCCGCACCCCCCATACATCTCCCTCTACTCCCCCCCCCGCACCTCCCATACATCTCCCTCTACCCCCCCCGCACCTCCCATACATCTCCCTCTACTCCCCCCCGCACCCCCCATACATCTCCCTCTACCCCCCCCCCCGCACCCCCCATACATCTCCCTCTACCCCCCGCACCCCCCATACATCTCCCTCTACCCCCCCCCCCGCACCCCACCTACATCTCCCTCTACCCCCCCTCCCGCACCCCTCATACATCTCCCTCTACCCCCCCCCGCACCCCCAATACATCTCCCTCTACCCCCCCCCCGCACCCCCAATACATCTCCCTCTACCCCCCCCGCACCCCCAATACATCTCCCTCTACCCCCCCCCGCACCACCCATACATCTCCCTCTACCCCCCGCACCTCCCATACATCTCCCTCTACTCCCCCCCGCACCTCCCATACATCTCCCTCTACCCCCCCCCCGCACCCCCATACATCTCCCTCTACCCCCCCCCGCACCCCCCATACATCTCCCTCTACCCCCCCCCCGCACCCCCCATACATCTCCCTCTACCCCCCGCACCCCTCATACATCTCCCTCTACCCCCCCCGCACCCCCGATACATCTCCCTCTACCCCCCCGCACCACCCATACATCTCCCTCTACCCCCCGCACCTCCCATACATCTCCCTCTACTCCCCCCCGCACCTCCCATACATCTCCCTCTACTCCCCCCCGCACCTCCCATACATCTCCCTCTACCCCCGCACCCCCCATACATCTCCCCTACCCCCCCCCCCCGCACCCCCCATACATCTCCCTCTACCCCCCCCCCCCGCACCCCCCATACATCTCCCTCTACCCCCCCCCCGCACCCCCCATACATCTCCCTCTACCCCCCGCACCTCCCATACATCTCCCTCTGCTCCCCCCCGCACCTCCCATACATCTCCCTCTACCCCCCCCGCACCCCCCATACATCTCCCTCTACACCCCCCCGCACCCCCCATACATCTCCCTCTACCCCCCCCCCGCTCCCCCCATACATCTCCCTCTACCCCCCCCCCGCACCCCCCATACATCTCCCTCTACACCCCCCGCACCTCCCATACATCTCCCTCTACTCCCCCCGCACCCCCCATACATCTCCCTCTACAACCCCCCCCCCCCCGCTCCTCCCATACATCTCCCTCTACCCCCCCCCGCACGACCATACATCTCCCTCTACACCCCCCCCGCACCTCCCATACATCTCCCTCTACACCCCCCCGCACCCCCCATACATCTCCCTCTACCCCCCCCCCGCTCCCCCCATACATCTCCCTCTACCCCCCCCCGCACCCCCCATACATCTCCCTCTACACCCCCCGCACCTCCCATACATCTCCCTCTACTCCCCCCGCACCCCCCATACATCTCCCTCTACAACCCCCCCCCCCCCCGCTCCTCCCATACATCTCCCTCTACCCCCCCGCACGACCATACATCTCCCTCTACACCCCCCCGCACCTCCCATACATCTCCCTCTACACCCCCCCGCACCCCCCATACATCTCCCTCTACCCCCCGCACCCCCCATACATCTCCCTCTACCCCCCCCCGCACGCCCCATACATCTCCCTCTACCCCCCCCGCACCTCCCATACATCTCCCTCTACTCCCCCCGCACCCCCCATACATCTCCCTCTACCCCCCCCCCGCACCTCCCATACATCTCCCTCTACCCCCCCGCACCCCCCATACATCTCCCTCTACCCCCCCCGCACCCTCCATACATCTCCCTCTACCCCCCCCCCCCGCACCCCCCATACATCTCCCTCTACCCCCCCCGCACCCCCCATACATCTCCCTCTACCGCCCCCCGTACCCCCCATACATCTCCCTCTACCCCCCCCCGTACCCCCCATACATCTCCCTCTACCCCCCCCCGCACCCCCCATACATCTCCCTCTACCGCCCCCCGCACCCCCCATACATCTCCCTCTACCCCCCCCGCACCCCCCATACATCTCCCTCTACCGCCCCCCACACCCCCATACATCTACCCTCTACCCCCCCCCCGCACCCCCCATACATCTCCCTCTACCGCCCCCGCACCCCCCATACATCTCCCTCTACCCCCCGCACCCCCCATACATCTCCCTCTACCCCCCGCACCCCCCATACATCTCCCTCTACCCCCCGCACCCCCCATACATCTCCCTCTACCCCCCGCACCCCCCATACATCTCCCTCTACCCCCCGCACCCCCCATACATCTCCCTCTACCCCCCGCACCCCCCATACATCTCCCTCTACCCCCCGCACCCCCCATACATCTCCCTCTACCCCCGCACCCCCCATACATCTCCCTCTACCCCCCGCACCCCCCATACATCTCCCTCTACCCCCCGCACCCCCCATACATCTCCCTCTACCCCCCCCCCGCACCTCCCATACATCTCCCTCTACCCCCCGCACCCCCCATACATCTCCCTCTACCCCCCGCACCCCCCATACATCTCCCTCTACCCCCCGCACCCCCCATACATCTCCCTCTACCCCCCGCACCCCCCATACATCTCCCTCTACCCTCCCCCCCCCATACATCTCCCTCTACCCCCCCCCCCCCGCACCCCCCATACATCTCCCTCTACCCCCCCCGCACCTCCCATACATCTCCCTCTACCCCCCCCCCGCACCCCCCATACATCTCCCTCTACCCCCCCCCCCCGCACCCTCCATACATCTCCCTCTACCCCCCCCGCACCCCCCATACATCTCCCTCTACCCCCCGCACCCCCCATACATCTCCATCTACCCCCCGCACCCCCCATACATCTCCCTCTACCCCCCCGCACCCCCCATACATCTCCCTCTACCCCCCCGCACCCCCCATACATCTCCCTCTACCCCCCCCCCCGCACCCACATACATCTCCCTCTACCCCCCCGCACCCCCCATACATCTCCCTCTACCCCCCCCCGCACCCCCCATACATCTCCCTCTACCGCCCCCCGCACCCCCCATACATCTCCCTCTACCCCCCCCTGCACCCCCCATACTCTCCCATCTCCCTCTACCGCCCCCGCACCCCCCATACATCTCCCTCTACCCCCCCGCACCCCCCATACATCTCCCTCTACCCCCCGCACCCCCCATACATCTCCCTCTACCCCCCGCACCCCCCATACATCTCCCTCTACCCCCCTCACCCCCCATACATCTCCCTCTACCCCCCCGCACCCCCCATACATCTCCCTCTACCCCCCGCACCCCCCATACATCTCCCTCTACCCCCCCCCGCACCCTCCATACATCTCCCTCTACCCCCCCCCCCCCGCACCCCCCATACATCTCCCTCTACCGCCCCCGCACCCCCCATACATCTCCCTCTACCCCCCCCGCACCCCCCATACATCTCCCTCTACCGCCCCCCGCACCCCCCATACATCTACCTCTACCCCCCCCCGCATCCCCCATACATCTCCCTCTACCGCCCCCCGCACCCCCCATACATCTCCCTCTACCCCCGCACCCCCCATACATCTCCCTCTACCCCCCGCACCCCCCATACATCTCCCTCTACCCCCCCCCCGCGCACCTCCCATACATCTCCCTCTACCCCCCGCACCCTCCATACATCTCCCTCTACCCCCCGCACCCCCCATACATCTCCCTCTACCCCCGCACCCCCCATACATCTCCCTCTACCCCCCGCACCCCTCATACATCTCCCTCTACCCCCCCCGCACCTCCCATACATCTCCCTCTACCCCCCCCGCACCCCCCATACATCTCCCTCTACCCCCCGCACCCCCCATACATCTCCCTCTACCCCCCGCACCCCCCATACATCTCCCTCTACCCCCCCCGCACCCCCCATACATCTCCCTCTACCCCCCCCGCACCCCCCATACATCTCCCTCTACCCCCCGCACCCCCCATACATCTCCCTCTACCCCCCCCGCACCCCCATACATCTCCCTCTACCCCCCCCCCCGCACCTCCCATACATCTCCCTCTACCCCCCGCACCCCCCATACATCTCCCTCTACCCCCCGCACCCCCCATACATCTCCCTCTACCCCCCCCGCACCCCCCATACATCTCCCTCTACCCCCCGCACCCCCCATACATCTCCCTCTACCCCCCGCACCGCCCATACATCTCCCCCTCCCCCCCGCACCCCCATACATCTCCCTCTACGATACATCTCCCTCTACACCCCCCGCACCTCCCATACATCTCCCTTTACACCCCCCCCGCACCTCCCATACATCTCCCTCTACCCCCCCCCCCCCGCACCTCCCATACATCTCCCTCTACCCCCGCATCCCCCATACATCTCCCTCTACCCCCCCGCACCCCCATACATCTCCCTCTACCCCCCCCCGCACCCCCCCCGCACCCCCCATACATCTCCCTCTACCCCCCCCCCGCACCTCCCATACATCTCCCTCTACACCCCCCCCCCGCACCCCCCATACATCTCCCTCTACCCCCGCCCCGCACCTCCCATACATCTCCCTCTACCCCCGCCCCGCACCTCCCATACATCTCCCTCTACCCCCCCGCACCCCCATACATCTCCCTCTACCCCCCCCGCACCCCCCATACATCTCCCTCTACCCCCCCCCCCCGCACCCCCCATACATCTCCCTCTACCCCCCCCCGCACCCCCCATACATCTCCCTCTACCCCCCCCCCCCGCACCTCCCATACATCTCCCTCTACCCCCCGCACCCCCCATACATCTCCCTCTACCCCCCGCACCCCCCATACATCTCCCTCTACCCCCCCGCACCCCCCATACATCTCCCCCCCACACCCCCCATACATCTCCCTCTACCCCCCCCCCCGCACCCCCCATACATCTCCCTCTACCCCCCCCGCACCCCCCATACATCTCCCTCTACCCCCCCCGCACCTCCCATACATCTCCCTCTACCCCCCCCGCACCTCCCATACATCTCCCTCTACCCCCCCGCACCCCCCATACATCTCCCTCTACCCCCCGCACCCCCATACATCTCCCTCTACCCCCCGGCACCCCCCATACATCTCCCTCTACCCCCTGCACCCCCCATACATCTCCCTCTACCCCCCCCCCCGCACCTCCCATACATCTCCCTCTACCCCCCCGCACCTCCCATACATCTCCCTCTACACCCCCTTGCACCTCCCCTACATCTCCCTCTACACCCCCCCGCACCTCCCATACATCTCCCTCTGCACCCCCCATACATCTCCCTCTACCCCCCGCACCCCCCATACATCTCCCTCTACCCCCCCCCGCACCTCCCATACATCTCCCTCTACTCCCCCCGCACCCCCATACATCTCCCACTACCCCCCCCGTACATCTCCCTCTACCCCCCCCGCACCCCCCATACATCTCCCTCTACCCCCCCCCCGCACCCCCCATACATCTCCCTCTACCCCCCCCGCACCTCCCATACATCTCCCTCTACCCCCCGCACCCCCCATACATCTCCCTCTACCCCCCGCACCCCCCATACATCTCCCTCTACCCCCCCGCACCCCCCATACATCTCCCTCTACCCCCCCCGCACCCCCCATACATCTCCCCCTCCCCCCCACACCCCCATACATCTCCCTCTACCCCCCCCCCGCACCCCCCATACATCTCCCTCTACCCCCCCCGCACCCCCCATACATCTCCCTCTACCCCCCCCCGCACCTCCCATACATCTCCCTCTACCCCCCCCCGCACCTCCCATACATCTCCCTCTACCCCCCCGCACCCCCATACATCTCCCTCTACCCCCCGCACCCCCATACATCTCCCTCTACCCCCCCGCACCCCCCATACATCTCCCTCTACCCCCCGCACCCCCCATACATCTCCCTCTACCCCCCCGCACCCCCCATACATCTCCCCCTCCCCCCGCACCCCCATACATCTCCCTCTACGATACATCTCCCTCTACACCCCCCCGCACCTCCCATACATCTCCCTCTACACCCCCCCGCACCTCCCATACATCTCCCTCTACCCCCCCCGTACCCCCATACATCTCCCTCTACCCCCCCCCCGCACCTCCCATACATCTCCCTCTACACCCCCCCCGCACCCCCCATACATCTCCCTCTACCCCCGCCCCGCACCTCCCATACATCTCCCTCTACCCCCGCCCCGCACCTCCCATACATCTCCCTCTACCCCCCCGCACCCCCATACATCTCCCTCTACCCCCCCCCCCGCACCCCACATACATCTCCCTCTACCCCCCCGCACCCTCCATACATCTCCCTCTACCCCCCGCACCCCCCATACATCTCCCTCTACCCCCCCGCACCCCCCATACATCTCCCTCTACCCCACCCGCACCCCCCATACATCTCCCTCTACCCCCCCCCCGCACCCCCATACATCTCCCTCTACCCCCCCCGCACCCCCCATACATCTCCCTCTACCCCCCGCACCCCCCATACATCTCCCTCTACCCCCCCCCCCCCCGCACCCCACCTACATCTCCCTCTACCCCCCCCCCCGCACCCCCCATACATCTCCCTCTACCCCCTCCCGCACCCCCAATACATCTCCCTCTACAACCCCCCCCGCACCCCCCATACATCTCCCTCTACCCCCCGCACCTCCCATACATCTCCCTCTACTCCCCCCGCACCTCCCATACATCTCCCTCTACCCCCGCACCCCCCATACATCTCCCTCTACCCCCCCCCCGCACCTCCCATACATCTCCCTCTACCCCCCCCCCTCACCTCCCATACATCTCCCATACATCTCCCTCTACACCCCCCGCACCCCCCATACATCTCCCTCTACCCCCCCCCGCACCTCCCATACATCTCCCTCTACCCCCCGCACCCCCCATACATCTCCCTCTACCCCCCCCCGCACCCCCCATACATCTCCCTCTACCCCCCCCGCACCCCCCATACATCTCCCTCTACCCCCGCACCCCCCATACATCTCCCTCTACCCCCCCGCACCCCCCATACATCTCCCTCTACCCCCCCCCCCGCACCCCCCATACATCTCCCTCTACCCCCCCCCCCCGCACCCCCCATACATCTCCCTCTACCCCCCGCACCTCCCATACATCTCCCTCTGCTCCCCCCCGCACCTCCCATACATCTCCCTCTACCCCCCCCCCCCCGCACCCCCCATACATCTCCCTCTACTCCCCCCGCACCCCCCATACATCTCCCTCTACACCCCCCCCGCACATCCCATACATCTCCCTCTACACCCCCCGCACCTCCCATACATCTCCCTCTACAACCCCCGCACCCCCCATACATCTCCCTCTACACTCCCCGCACCTCCCATACATCTCCCTCTACACCCCCCGCACCTCTCATACATCTCCCTCTACAACCCCCGCACCTCCCATACATCTCCCTCTACACCCCCCGCACCTCCCATACATCTCCCTCTACTCCCCCCGCACCCCCCATACATCTCCCTCTACAACCCCCGCACCTCCCATACATCTCCCTCTACTCCCCCCGCACCCCCCATACATCTCCCTCTACACCCCCCCGCTCCCCCCATACATCTCCCTCTACCCCCCCCCCGCACCCCCCATACATCTCCCTCTACCCCCCCGCACCCCCCATACATCTCCCTCTACCCCCCCCCCCCGCACCCCCCATACATCTCCCTCTACCCCCCCCCCGCACCCCCCATACATCTCCCTCTACCCCCGCACCCCCCATACATCTCCCTCTACCCCCCCCGCACCCCCCATACATCTCCCTCTACCCTACATCTCCCTCTACCCCCCACGCACCCCCCATACATCTCCCTCTACCCCCCCCCCCGCACCCCCCATACATCTCCCTCTACCCCCCCCCCGCACCCCCCATACATCTCCCTCTACCCCCCGCACCTCCCATACATCTCCCTCTGCTCCCCCCGCACCTCCCATACATCTCCCTCTACCCCCCCCGCACCTCCCATACATCTCCCTCTACTCCCCCCGCACCCCCCATACATCTCCCTCTACACCCCCCCGCACCTCCCATACATCTCCCTCTACACCCCCCGCACCTCCCATACATCTCCCTCTACAACCCCCCCCCCCCCGCTCCTCCCATACATCTCCCTCTACACCCCCCCGCACCTCCCCATACATCTCCCTCTACACCCCCCGCACCCCCCATACATCTCCCTCTACCCCCCGCACCCCCCATACATCTCCCTCAACCCCCCCCCCGCACCCCCCATACATCTCCCTCTACCCCCCCCCCCGCACCCCCCATACATCTCCCTCTACCCCCCGCACCCCCCATACATCTCCCTCTACCCCCCGCACCCCCCATACATCTCCCTCTACACCCCCCCGCACCCCCCATACATCTCCCTCTACCCCCCGCACCCCCCATACATCTCCCTCCACCCCACCCGCACCCCCCATACATCTCCCTCTACCCCACTTGCACCCCCCATACATCTCCCTCTACCCCCCGCACCTCCCGGTACATCTCCCTCTACCCCCCGCACCCCCATACATCTCCCTCTACACCCCCCCGCTCCCCCCATACATCTCCCTCTACCCCCCCGCACCCCCAGACAGCGCCCTCCCCCCCCCCCGCACCCCCCATACATCTCCCTCTACACCCCCCCGCTCCCCCCATACATCTCCCTCTACCCCCCCCGCACCCCCCATACATCTCCCTCTACCCCCCCCCCCCCGCACCCCCCATACATCTCCCTCTACCCCCCCCCCCGCACCCCCCATACATCTCCCTCTGCCCCCCGCACCCCCCATACATCTCCCTCTACCCCCCCCCCCCCCCGCACCCCCCATACATCTCCCTCTACCCCCCCCGCACCCCCCATACATCTCCCTCTACCCCCCCGCACCCTCCATACATCTCCCTCTACCCCCCCGCGCACCTCCCATACATCTCCCTCTACTCCCCCCGCACCCCCCATACATCTCCCTCTACCCCCCCCCCCCCCCGCACCTCCCATACATCTCCCTCTACCCCCCCCCCCCGCACCTCCCATACATCTCCCTCTACCCCCCACACCCCCCATACATCTCCTCTACCCCCCCCCGCACCCCCCATACATCTCACTCTACCCCCCGCACCCCCCATACATCTCCCTCTACCCCCCCCGCACCCCTCATACATCTCCCTCTACCCCCCCGCACCCCCCATACATCTCCCTCTACCCCCCCCCCGCACCACCCATACATCTCCCTCAACCCCCCCCGCACCCCCCATACATCTCCCTCTGCCCCCCCCGCACCCCCCATACATCTCCCTCTACCCCCCGCACCCCCCATACATCTCCCTCTCCCCCCCCCCGCACCCCCCATACATCTCCCTCTCCCCCCCCCGCACCCACATACATCTCCCTCAACCCCCCCGCACCCGCCATACATCTCCCTCTACCCCCCCGCACCTCCCATACATCTCCCTCTACTCCCCCCGCACCCCCCATACATCTCCCTGCACCCCCCATACATCTCCCTCTACCCCCCCCCCCCGCACCCCACAACCCCACATACATCTCCCTCTACCCCCCCCCGCACCTCCCATACATCTCCCTCTACCCCCCGCACCCCCCATACATTTCCCTCTACCCCCCCCCCGCACCTCCCATACATCTCCCTCTACCCCCCGCACCCCCCATACATTTCCCTCTACCCCCCCCCGCACCTCCCATACATCTCCCTCTACCCCCCCGTACCCCCCATACATCTAACTCTCCCCCCCCCCCCGCACCTCCCATACATCTCCCTCTACCGCCCCCCCCCCCGCCCCTCCCATACTTCTCCCTCTCCCCCCCCCCCCCCCTTATGATTTGTGCTGTATATGAAGATTATTATGTAGGGTCTTTCTGGATCAGTGCATCTTCTGCCCTCGCTGTGTCCTCCTGTCACTCCTGTGTGCTGCTGCTCTCACACTCGTGGATAGATTCTTATTTGGATCTGGTGTTTCTGGTTCTGTCTGCAGTTGGTCCCGGCTCCCTGAGATGGTTAATACCAGGTGGTGGCGGGCGGGCAGCGGCAGGGGCTCTGCCCCCAGGTGGGGTATTTTTAGCCCTCTATGTGTAGTCTCTTTGTCAGGGCCTCCAGACTCGGCCGGGTTATTATTAAGACTCTGAGCAAATCCTTCCGTAAGCTCCGACCCCAAGTGTGGGGAGATGGCGCCTCCTGCTGGTCACAGAGGGAAGTGCAGCCGCTAAGCTCAACACGAGCCCAAATATCTGCCTGTAACTCCTCCTACTTCTATAGGTGACCCTCATATACTGAGCCTGGAAAGTGCAGCACCCGGCAGGAGGAGTGATGGAGGCCCCAGTGCGGTGCCTGCACCATATCTGATGGGGCCCATGGCCTGGTGTCACATCTGTCACCTGGCAGGAGGAGTGATGGAGACCCCAGTGCGGTGTCTGCACCATATCTGATGGGACCCATGGCCTGGTGTCACCTCTGTCACCCGGCAGGAGGAGTGATGGAGACCCCAGTGCGGTGCCTGCACCATATCTGATGGGGCCCATGGCCTGGTGTCACATCTGTCACCTGGCAGGAGGAGTGATGGAGACCCCAGTGCGGTGCCTGCACCATATCTGATGGGGCCCATGGCCTGGTGTCACCTCTGTCACCAGGCAGGAGGAGTGCTGGAGACCCCAGTGCGGTGCCTGCACCATATCTGATGGGACCCATGGCCTGGTGTCACCTCTGTCACCCGGCAGGAGGAGTGATGGAGACCCCAGTGCGGTGCCTGCACCATATCTGATGGGACCCATGGCCTGGTGTCACCTCTGTCACCCTGCAGGAGGAGTGATGGAGACCCCAGTGCGGTGTCTGCACCATATCTGATGGGACCCATGGCCTGGTGTCACCTCTGTCACCCAGCAGGAGGAGTGATGGAGACCCCAGTGCCGTGGCTGCACCATATCTGATGGGGCCCATGGCCTGGTGTCACCCGGCAGGAGGAGTGAGGTAGACCCCAGTGCGGTGCCTGCACCATATCTGATGGGGCCCATGGCCTGGTGTCACCTCTGTCACCCGGCAGGAGGAGTGAAGGAGACCCCAGTGCGGTGCCTGCACCATATCTGATGGGGCCCATGGCCTGGTGTCACATCTGTCACCTGGCAGGAGGAGGGAAGGAGACCCCAGTGCGGTGCCTGCACCATATCTGATGGGACCCATGGCCTGGTGTCACATCTGTCACCTGGCAGGAGGAGGGAAGGAGACCCCAGTGCGGTGCCTGCACCATATCTGATGGGACCCATGGCCTGGTGTCACCTCTGTCACCCAGCAGGAGGAGTGATGGAGACCCCAGTGCGGTGCCTGCACCATATCTGATGGGACCCATGGCCTAGTGTCACCTCTGTCACCCGGCAGGAGGAGTGATGGGGACCCCAGTGCGGTGCCTGCACCATATCTGATGGGGCCCATGGCCTGGTGTCACCCGGCAGGAGGAGTGAGGTAGACCCCAGTGCGGTGCCTGCACCATATCTGATGGGGCCCATGGCCTGGTGTCACCTCTGTCACCCGGCAGGAGGAGTGATGGAGACCCCAGTGCGGTGCCTGCACCATATCTGATGGGACCATGGCCTGGTGTCACCTCTGTCACCCGGCAGGAGGAGTGATGGAGACCCCAGTGCGGTGCCTGCACCATATCTGATGGGACCCATGGCCTGGCGTCACCTCTGTCACCCGGCAGGAGGAGTGATGGGGACCCCAGTGCGGTGCCTGCACCATATCTGATGTGTCCATGGCCTGGTGTCACCTCTGTCACCCGGCAGGAGGAGTGATGGAGACCCCAGTGCGGTGCCTGCACCATATCTGATGGGGCCATGGCCTGGTGTCACCTCTGTCACCCGCCAGGAGGAGTGATGGAGACCCCAGTGCGGTGCCTGCACCATATCTGATGGGACCCATGGCCTGGTGTCACCTCTGTCACCCGGCAGGAGGAGTGATGGAGACCCCAGTGCGGTGCCTGCACCATATCTGATGGGGCCCATGGCCTGGTGTCACCTCTGTCACCCGGCAGGAGGAGTGAGGGAGACCCCAGTGCGGTGCCTGCACCATATCTGATGGGGCCCATGGCCTGGTGTCACCTTTGTCACCCGGCAGGAGGAGTGATGGGGACCCCAGTGCAGTGCCTGCACCGTATCTGATGGGGCCCAAGGCCTGGCGTCACCTCTGTCACCCGGCAGGAGGAGTGATGGAGACCCCAGTGCGGTGCCTGCACCATATCTGATGGGGCCATGGCCTGATGTCACCTCTGTCACCCGGCAGGAGGAGTGATGGGGATCCCAGTGCGGTGCCTGCACCATATCTGATGGGGCCCATGGCCTGGTGTCACCTCTGTCACCCGGCAGGAGGAGTGATGGGGATCCCAGTGCGGTGCCTGCACCATATCTGATGGGGCCCATGGCCTGGTGTCACCTCTGTCACCCGGCAGGAGGAGTGATGGAGACCCCAGTGCGGTGCCTGCACCATATCTGATGGGACCCATGGCCTGGTGTCACCTCTGTCACCCGGCAGGAGGAGTGATGGAGACCCCAGTGCGGTGCCTGCACCATATCTGATGGGGCCCATGGCCTGGTGTCACCTCTGTCACCCGGCAGGAGGAGTGATGGGGACCCCAGTGCGGTGCCTGCACCATATCTGATGGGGCCCATGGCCTGGTGTCACCCGGCAGGAGGAGTGAGGTAGACCCCAGTGCGGTGCCTGCACCATATCTGATGGGGCCCATGGCCTGGTGTCACCTCTGTCACCCGGCAGGAGGAGTGATGGAGACCCCAGTGCGGTGCCTGCACCATATCTGATGGGACCATGGCCTGGTGTCACCTCTGTCACCCGGCAGGAGGAGTGATGGAGACCCCAGTGCGGTGCCTGCACCATATCTGATGGGACCCATGGCCTGGCGTCACCTCTGTCACCCGGCAGGAGGAGTGATGGGGACCCCAGTGCGGTGCCTGCACCATATCTGATGGGTCCATGGCCTGGTGTCACCTCTGTCACCCGGCAGGAGGAGTGATGGAGACCCCAGTGCGGTGCCTGCACCATATCTGATGGGGCCATGGCCTGGTGTCACCTCTGTCACCCGCCAGGAGGAGTGATGGGGACCCCAGTGCAGTGCCTGCACCATATCTGATGGGGCTCATGGCCTGGAGTCACCTCTGTCACCCTGCAGGAGGAGTGATGGAGATCCCAGTGCGGTGCCTGCACCATATCTGATGGGTCCATGGCCTGGTGTCACCTCTGTCACCCGGCAGGAGGAGTGATGGAGACCCCAGTGCGGTGCCTGCACCATATCTGATGGGACCATGGCCTGATGTCACCTCTGTCACCCGGCAGGAGGAGTGATGGGGACCCCAGTGCGGTGCCTGCACCATATCTGATGGGCCCATGGCCTGGCGTCACCTCTGTCACCCGGCAGGAGGAGTGATGGGGACCCCAGTGCGGTGCCTGCACCATATCTGATGGGCCCATTGCCTGGCGTCACCTCTGTCACCCGGCAGGAGGAGTGATGGAGACCCCAGTGCGGTGCCTGCACCATATCTGATGGGGCCCATGGCCTGGTGTCACCTCTGTCACCCGGCAGGAGGAGTGAGGGAGACCCCAGTGCGGTGCCTGCACCATATCTGATGGGGCCCATGGCCTGGTGTCACCTTTGTCACCCGGCAGGAGGAGTGATGGGGACCCCAGTGCAGTGCCTGCACCGTATCTGATGGGGCCCAAGGCCTGGCGTCACCTCTGTCACCCGGCAGGAGGAGTGATGGAGACCCCAGTGCGGTGCCTGCACCATATCTGATGGGGCCATGGCCTGATGTCACCTCTGTCACCCGGCAGGAGGAGTGATGGGGATCCCAGTGCGGTGCCTGCACCATATCTGATGGGGCCCATGGCCTGGTGTCACCTCTGTCACCCGGCAGGAGGAGTGATGGGGACCCCAGTGCGGTGCCTGCACCATATCTGATGGGGCCCATGGCCTGTTGTCACCTCTGTCACCCGGCAGGAGGAGTGATGGAGACCCCAGTGCGGTGCCTGCACCATATCTGATGGGGCCATGGCCTGATGTCACCTCTGTCACCCGGCAGGAGGAGTGATGGGGATCCCAGTGCGGTGCCTGCACCATATCTGATGGGGCCCATGGCCTGGTGTCACCTCTGTCACCCGGCAGGAGGAGTGATGGAGACCCCAGTGCGGTGCCTGCACCATATCTGATGGGGCCCATGGCCTGTTGTCACCTCTGTCACCCGGCAGGAGGAGTGATGGAGACCCCAGTGCGGTGCCTGCACCATATCTGATGGGGCCCATGGCCTGGTGTCACCTCTGTCACCCTGCAGGAGGAGTGATGGAGACCCCAGTGCGGTGTCTGCACCATATCTGATGGGACCCATGGCCTGGTGTCACCTCTGTCACCCAGCAGGAGGAGTGATGGAGACCCCAGTGCCGTGGCTGCACCATATCTGATGGGGCCCATGGCCTGGTGTCACCCGGCAGGAGGAGTGAGGTAGACCCCAGTGCGGTGCCTGCACCATATCTGATGGGGCCCATGGCCTGGTGTCACCCGGCAGGAGGAGTGAGGTAGACCCCAGTGCGGTGCCTGCACCATATCTGATGGGGCCCATGGCCTGGTGTCACCTCTGTCACCCGGCAGGAGGAGTGAAGGAGACCCCAGTGCGGTGCCTGCACCATATCTGATGGGGCCCATGGCCTGGTGTCACATCTGTCACCTGGCAGGAGGAGGGAAGGAGACCCCAGTGCGGTGCCTGCACCATATCTGATGGGACCCATGGCCTGGTGTCACATCTGTCACCTGGCAGGAGGAGGGAAGGAGACCCCAGTGCGGTGCCTGCACCATATCTGATGGGACCCATGGCCTGGTGTCACCTCTGTCACCCAGCAGGAGGAGTGATGGAGACCCCAGTGCGGTGCCTGCACCATATCTGATGGGACCCATGGCCTAGTGTCACCTCTGTCACCCGGCAGGAGGAGTGATGGAGACCCCAGTGCGGTGTCTGCACCATATCTGATGGGACCCATGGCCTGGTGTCACCTCTGTCACCCAGCAGGAGGAGTGATGGAGACCCCAGTGCCGTGGCTGCACCATATCTGATGGGGCCCATGGCCTGGTGTCACCCGGCAGGAGGAGTGAGGTAGACCCCAGTGCGGTGCCTGCACCATATCTGATGGGGCCCATGGCCTGGTGTCACCTCTGTCACCCGGCAGGAGGAGTGATGGAGACCCCAGTGCGGTGCCTGCACCATATCTGATGGGGCCCATGGCCTGGTGTCACCTCTGTCACCCGGCAGGAGGAGTGATGGAGACGCCAGTGCGGTGCCTGCACCATATCTGATGGGACCCATGGCCTGGTGTCACCTCTGTCACCCGGCAGGAGGCGTGATGGGAACCCCAGTGCGGTGCCTGCACTATATCTGATGGGGCCCATGGCCTGGCGTCACCTCTGTCACCCGGCAGGATTAGTGATGGAGACCCCAGTGCGGTGCCTGCACCATATCTGATGGGGCCCATGGCCTGGTGTCACCTCTGTCACCCAGCAGGAGGAGTGATGGAGACCCCAGTGCCGTGGCTGCACCATATCTGATGGGGCCCATGGCATGGTGTCACCTCTGTCACCCGGCAGGAGTGATGGAGACCCCAGTGCGGTGCCTGCACCATATCTGATGGGCTCATGGCCTGGTGTCACCTCTGTCACCCGGCAGGAGGAGTGATGGAGACCCCAGTGCGGTGCCTGCACCATATCTGATGGGCTCATGGCCTGGTGTCACCTCTGTCACCCGGCAGGAGGAGTGATGGAGACCCCAGTGCGGTGCCTGCACCATGTCTGATGGGGCCATTGCCTGGTGTCACCTCTGTCACCCGGCAGGAGGAGTGATGGAGACCCCAGTGCGGTGCCTGCACCATATCTGATGGGACCCATGGCCTGGCGTCACCTCTGTCACCCGGCAGGAGGAGTGATGGAGACCCCAGTGCGGTGGCTGCACCATATCTGATGGGACCATGGCCTGGTGTCACCTCTGTCACCCGGCAGGAGGAGTGATGGAGACCCCAGTGCGGTGCCTGCACCATATCTGATGGGGCCCTTGGCCTGGTGTCACCTCTGTCACCCGGCAGGAGGAGTGATGGGGACCCCAGTGCGGTGCCTGCACCATATCTGATGGGGCCCATGGCCTGGTGTCACCCGGCAGGAGGAGTGAGGTAGACCCCAGTGCGGTGCCTGCACCATATCTGATGGGGCCCATGGCCTGGTGTCACCTCTGTCACCCGGCAGGAGGAGTGATGGAGACCCCAGTGCGGTGCCTGCACCATATCTGATGGGACCATGGCCTGGTGTCACCTCTGTCACCCGGCAGGAGGAGTGATGGAGACCCCAGTGCGGTGCCTGCACCATATCTGATGGGACCCATGGCCTGGCGTCACCTCTATCACCCGGCAGGAGGAGTGATGGGGACCCCAGTGCGGTGCCTGCACCATATCTGATGGGTCCATGGCCTGGTGTCACCTCTGTCACCCGGCAGGAGGAGTGATGGAGACCCCAGTGCGGTGCCTGCACCATATCTGATGGGGCCATGGCCTGGTGTCACCTCTGTCACCCGCCAGGAGGAGTGATGGAGACCCCAGTGCGGTGCCTGCACCATATCTGATGGGACCCATGGCCTGGTGTCACCTCTGTCACCCGGCAGGAGGAGTGATGGAGACCCCAGTGCGGTGCCTGCACCATATCTGATGGGGCCCATGGCCTGGTGTCACCTCTGTCACCCGGCAGGAGGAGTGAGGGAGACCCCAGTGCGGTGCCTGCACCATATCTTATGGGGCCCATGGCCTGGTGTCACCTTTGTCACCCGGCAGGAGGAGTGATGGGGACCCCAGTGCAGTGCCTGCACCGTATCTGATGGGGCCCAAGGCCTGGCGTCACCTCTGTCACCCGGCAGGAGGAGTGATGGAGACCCCAGTGCGGTGCCTGCACCATATCTGATGGGGCCATGGCCTGATGTCACCTCTGTCACCCGGCAGGAGGAGTGATGGGGATCCCAGTGCGGTGCCTGCACCATATCTGATGGGGCCCATGGCCTGGTGTCACCTCTGTCACCCGGCAGGAGGAGTGATGGAGACCCCAGTGCGGTGCCTGCACCATATCTGATGGGACCCATGGCCTGGTGTCACCTCTGTCACCCGGCAGGAGGAGTGATGGAGACCCCAGTGCGGTGCCTGCACCATATCTGATGGGGCCCATGGCCTGGTGTCACCTCTGTCACCCGGCAGGAGGAGTGATGGGGACCCCAGTGCGGTGCCTGCACCATATCTGATGGGGCCCATGGCCTGGTGTCACCCGGCAGGAGGAGTGAGGTAGACCCCAGTGCGGTGCCTGCACCATATCTGATGGGGCCCATGGCCTGGTGTCACCTCTGTCACCCGGCAGGAGGAGTGATGGAGACCCCAGTGCGGTGCCTGCACCATATCTGATGGGACCATGGCCTGGTGTCACCTCTGTCACCCGGCAGGAGGAGTGATGGAGACCCCAGTGCGGTGCCTGCACCATATCTGATGGGACCCATGGCCTGGCGTCACCTCTGTCACCCGGCAGGAGGAGTGATGGGGACCCCAGTGCGGTGCCTGCACCATATCTGATGGGTCCATGGCCTGGTGTCACCTCTGTCACCCGGCAGGAGGAGTGATGGAGATCCCAGTGCGGTGCCTGCACCATATCTGATGGGGCCATGGCCTGGTGTCACCTCTGTCACCCGCCAGGAGGAGTGATGGAGACCCCAGTGCGGTGCCTGCACCATATCTGATGGGACCCATGGCCTGGTGTCTCCTCTGTCACCCGGCAGGAGGAGTGATGGGGACCCCAGTGCAGTGCCTGCACCATATCTGATGGGGCTCATGGCCTGGAGTCACCTCTGTCACCCTGCAGGAGGAGTGATGGAGATCCCAGTGCGGTGCCTGCACCATATCTGATGGGTCCATGGCCTGGTGTCACCTCTGTCACCCGGCAGGAGGAGTGATGGAGACCCCAGTGCGGTGCCTGCACTATATCTGATGGGACCCATGGCCTGGTGTCACCTCTGTCACCCGGCAGGAGGAGTGATGGAGACCCCAGTGCGGTGCCTGCACCATATCTGATGGGACCATGGCCTGATGTCACCTCTGTCACCCGGCAGGAGGAGTGATGGGGACCCCAGTGCGGTGCCTGCACCATATCTGATGGGCCCATGGCCTGGCGTCACCTCTGTCACCCGGCAGGAGGAGTGATGGGGACCCCAGTGCGGTGCCTGCACCATATCTGATGGGCCCATTGCCTGGCGTCACCTCTGTCACCCGGCAGGAGGAGTGATGGAGACCCCAGTGCGGTGCCTGCACCATATCTGATGGGGCCCATGGCCTGGTGTCACCTCTGTCACCCGGCAGGAGGAGTGAGGGAGACCCCAGTGCGGTGCCTGCACCATATCTGATGGGGCCCATGGCCTGGTGTCACCTTTGTCACCCGGCAGAAGGAGTGATGGGGACCCCAGTGCAGTGCCTGCACCGTATCTGATGGGGCCCAAGGCCTGGCGTCACCTCTGTCACCCGGCAGGAGGAGTGATGGAGACCCCAGTGCGGTGCCTGCACCATATCTGATGGGACCCATGGCCTGGTGTCACCTCTGTCACCCGGCAGGAGGAGTGATGGAGACCCCAGTGCGGTGCCTGCACCATATCTGATGGGGCCCATGGCCTGGTGTCACCTCTGTCACCCGGCAGGAGGAGTGATGGGGACCCCAGTGCGGTGCCTGCACCATATCTGATGGGGCCCATGGCCTGGTGTCACCCGGCAGGAGGAGTGAGGTAGACCCCAGTGCGGTGCCTGCACCATATCTGATGGGGCCCATGGCCTGGTGTCACCTCTGTCACCCGGCAGGAGGAGTGATGGAGACCCCAGTGCGGTGCCTGCACCATATCTGATGGGACCATGGCCTGGTGTCACCTCTGTCACCCGGCAGGAGGAGTGATGGAGACCCCAGTGCGGTGCCTGCACTATATCTGATGGGGCCCATGGCCTGGTGTCACCTCTGTCACCCGGCAGGAGGAGTGATGGAGACCCCAGTGCGGTGCCTGCACCATATCTGATGGGACCCATGGCCTGGTGTCACCTCTGTCACCCGGCAGGAGGAGTGATGGAGACCCCAGTGCGGTGCCTGCACCATATCTGATGGGGCCCATGGCCTGGTGTCACCTCTGTCACCCGGCAGGAGGAGTGATGGGGACCCCAGTGCGGTGCCTGCACCATATCTGATGGGGCCCATGGCCTGGTGTCACCCGGCAGGAGGAGTGAGGTAGACCCCAGTGCGGTGCCTGCACCATATCTGATGGGGCCCATGGCCTGGTGTCACCTCTGTCACCCGGCAGGAGGAGTGATGGAGACCCCAGTGCGGTGCCTGCACCATATCTGATGGGACCATGGCCTGGTGTCACCTCTGTCACCCGGCAGGAGGAGTAATGGAGACCCCAGTGCGGTGCCTGCACCATATCTGATGGGGCCCATGGCCTGGTGTCACCTCTGTCACCCGGCAGGAGGAGTGATGGAGACCCCAGTGCGGTGCCTGCACCATATCTGATGGGACCCATGGCCTGGTGTCACCTCTGTCACCCGGCAGGAGGAGTGATGGAGACCCCAGTGCGGTGCCTGCACCATATCTGATGGGGCCCATGGCCTGGTGTCACCTCTGTCACCCGGCAGGAGGAGTGATGGAGACCCCAGTGCGGTGCCTGCACCATATCTGATGGGACCATGGCCTGGTGTCACCTCTGTCACCCGGCAGGAGGAGTAATGGAGACCACAGTGCGGTGCCTGCACCATATCTGATGGGGCCCATGGCCTGGTGTCACCTCTGTCACCCGGCAGGAGGAGTGATGGAGACCCCAGTGCGGTGCCTGCACCATATCTGATGGGACCCATGGCCTGGTGTCACCTCTGTCACCCGGCAGGAGGAGTGATGGAGACCCCAGTGCGGTGCCTGCACCATATCTGATGGGGCCCATGGCCTGGTGTCACCTCTGTCACCCGGCAGGAGGAGTGAGGGAGACCCCAGTGCGGTGCCTGCACCATATCTGATGGGGCCCATGGCCTGGTGTCACCTCTGTCACCCGGCAGGAGGAGTGATGGAGACCCCAGTGCGGTGCCTGCACCATATCTGATGGGACCCATGGCCTGGTGTCACCTCTGTCACCCGGCAGGAGGAGTGAGGGAGACCCCAGTGCGGTGCCTGCACCATATCTGATGGGACCATGGCCTGGTGTCACCTCTGTCACCCGGCAGGAGGAGTGATGGAGACCCCAGTGCGGTGCCTGCACTATATCTGATGGGGCCCATGGCCTGGTGTCACCTCTGTCACCCGGCAGGAGGAGTGATGGAGACCCCAGTGCGGTGCCTGCACCATATCTGATGGGACCCATGGCCTGGTGTCACCTCTGTCACCCGGCAGGAGGAGTGATGGAGACCCCAGTGCGGTGCCTGCACCATATCTGATGGGGCCCATGGCCTGGTGTCACCTCTGTCACCCGGCAGGAGGAGTGATGGGGACCCCAGTGCGGTGCCTGCACCATATCTGATGGGGCCCATGGCCTGGTGTCACCCGGCAGGAGGAGTGAGGTAGACCCCAGTGCGGTGCCTGCACCATATCTGATGGGGCCCATGGCCTGGTGTCACCTCTGTCACCCGGCAGGAGGAGTGATGGAGACCCCAGTGCGGTGCCTGCACCATATCTGATGGGACCATGGCCTGGTGTCACCTCTGTCACCCGGCAGGAGGAGTAATGGAGACCCCAGTGCGGTGCCTGCACCATATCTGATGGGGCCCATGGCCTGGTGTCACCTCTGTCACCCGGCAGGAGGAGTGATGGAGACCCCAGTGCGGTGCCTGCACCATATCTGATGGGACCCATGGCCTGGTGTCACCTCTGTCACCCGGCAGGAGGAGTGATGGAGACCCCAGTGCGGTGCCTGCACCATATCTGATGGGGCCCATGGCCTGGTGTCACCTCTGTCACCCGGCAGGAGGAGTGATGGAGACCCCAGTGCGGTGCCTGCACCATATCTGATGGGACCATGGCCTGGTGTCACCTCTGTCACCCGGCAGGAGGAGTAATGGAGACCACAGTGCGGTGCCTGCACCATATCTGATGGGGCCCATGGCCTGGTGTCACCTCTGTCACCCGGCAGGAGGAGTGATGGAGACCCCAGTGCGGTGCCTGCACCATATCTGATGGGACCCATGGCCTGGTGTCACCTCTGTCACCCGGCAGGAGGAGTGATGGAGACCCCAGTGCGGTGCCTGCACCATATCTGATGGGGCCCATGGCCTGGTGTCACCTCTGTCACCCGGCAGGAGGAGTGAGGGAGACCCCAGTGCGGTGCCTGCACCATATCTGATGGGGCCCATGGCCTGGTGTCACCTCTGTCACCCGGCAGGAGGAGTGATGGAGACCCCAGTGCGGTGCCTGCACCATATCTGATGGGACCCATGGCCTGGTGTCACCTCTGTCACCCGGCAGGAGGAGTGAGGGAGACCCCAGTGCGGTGCCTGCACCATATCTGATGGGACCATGGCCTGGTGTCACCTCTGTCACCCGGCAGGAGGAGTGATGGAGACCCCAGTGCGGTGCCTGCACCATATCTGATGGGGCCCATGGCCTGGTGTCACCTCTGTCACCCGGCAGGAGGAGTGATGGAGACCCCAGTGCGGTGCCTGCACCATATCTGATGGGACCCATGGCCTGGTGTCACCTCTGTCACCCGGCAGGAGGAGTGATGGAGACCCCAGTGCGGTGCCTGCACCATATCTGATGGGGCCCATGGCCTGGTGTCACCTCTGTCACCCGGCAGGAGGAGTGATGGGGACCCCAGTGCGGTGCCTGCACCATATCTGATGGGGCCCATGGCCTGGTGTCACCCGGCAGGAGGAGTGAGGTAGACCCCAGTGCGGTGCCTGCACCATATCTGATGGGGCCCATGGCCTGGTGTCACCTCTGTCACCCGGCAGGAGGAGTGATGGAGACCCCAGTGCGGTGCCTGCACCATATCTGATGGGACCATGGCCTGGTGTCACCTCTGTCACCCGGCAGGAGGAGTGATGGAGACCCCAGTGCGGTGCCTGCACCATATCTGATGGGACCCATGGCCTGGCGTCACCTCTGTCACCCGGCAGGAGGAGTGATGGGGACCCCAGTGCGGTGCCTGCACCATATCTGATGGGTCCATGGCCTGGTGTCACCTCTGTCACCCGGCAGGAGGAGTGATGGAGACCCCAGTGCGGTGCCTGCACCATATCTGATGGGGCCATGGCCTGGTGTCACCTCTGTCACCCGCCAGGAGGAGTGATGGAGACCCCAGTGCGGTGCCTGCACCATATCTGATGGGACCCATGGCCTGGTGTCACCTCTGTCACCCGGCAGGAGGAGTGATGGGGACCCCAGTGCAGTGCCTGCACCATATCTGATGGGGCTCATGGCCTGGAGTCACCTCTGTCACCCTGCAGGAGGAGTGATGGAGATCCCAGTGCGGTGCCTGCACCATATCTGATGGGTCCATGGCCTGGTGTCACCTCTGTCACCCGGCAGGAGGAGTGATGGAGACCCCAGTGCGGTGCCTGCACTATATCTGATGGGACCCATGGCCTGGTGTCACCTCTGTCACCCGGCAGGAGGAGTGATGGAGACCCCAGTGCGGTGCCTGCACCATATCTGATGGGACCATGGCCTGATGTCACCTCTGTCACCCGGCAGGAGGAGTGATGGGGACCCCAGTGCGGTGCCTGCACCATATCTGATGGGCCCATGGCCTGGCGTCACCTCTGTCACCCGGCAGGAGGAGTGATGGGGACCCCAGTGCGGTGCCTGCACCATATCTGATGGGCCCATTGCCTGGCGTCACCTCTGTCACCCGGCAGGAGGAGTGATGGAGACCCCAGTGCGGTGCCTGCACCATATCTGATGGGGCCCATGGCCTGGTGTCACCTCTGTCACCCGGCAGGAGGAGTGAGGGAGACCCCAGTGCGGTGCCTGCACCATATCTGATGGGGCCCATGGCCTGGTGTCACCTTTGTCACCCGGCAGAAGGAGTGATGGGGACCCCAGTGCAGTGCCTGCACCGTATCTGATGGGGCCCAAGGCCTGGCGTCACCTCTGTCACCCGGCAGGAGGAGTGATGGAGACCCCAGTGCGGTGCCTGCACCATATCTGATGGGGCCATGGCCTGATGTCACCTCTGTCACCCGGCAGAAGGAGTGATGGGGATCCCAGTGCGGTGCCTGCACCATATCTGATGGGGCCCATGGCCTGGTGTCACCTCTGTCACCCGGCAGGAGGAGTGATGGGGACCCCAGTGCGGTGCCTGCACCATATCTGATGGGGCCCATGGCCTGTTGTCACCTCTGTCACCCGGCAGGAGGAGTGATGGAGACCCCAGTGCGGTGCCTGCACCATATCTGATGGGGCCATGGCCTGATGTCACCTCTGTCACCCGGCAGGAGGAGTGATGGGGATCCCAGTGCGGTGCCTGCACCATATCTGATGGGGCCCATGGCCTGGTGTCACCTCTGTCACTCGGCAGGAGGAGTGATGGAGACCCCAGTGCGGTGCCTGCACCATATCTGATGGGGCCCATGGCCTGTTGTCACCTCTGTCACCCGGCAGGAGGAGTGATGGAGACCCCAGTGCGGTGCCTGCACCATATCTGATGGGGCCCATGGCCTGGTGTCACCTCTGTCACCCGGCAGGAGGAGTGATGGAGACCCCAGTGCGGTGCCTGCACCATATCTGATGGGACCCATGGCCTGGTGTCACCTCTGTCACCCGGCAGGAGGAGTGATGGAGACCCCAGTGCGGTGCCTGCACCATATCTGATGGGGCCCATGGCCTGGTGTCACCTCTGTCACCCGGCAGGAGGAGTGATGGGGACCCCAGTGCGGTGCCTGCACCATATCTGATGGGGCCCATGGCCTGGTGTCACCCGGCAGGAGGAGTGAGGTAGACCCCAGTGCGGTGCCTGCACCATATCTGATGGGGCCCATGGCCTGGTGTCACCTCTGTCACCCGGCAGGAGGAGTGATGGAGACCCCAGTGCGGTGCCTGCACCATATCTGATGGGACCATGGCCTGGTGTCACCTCTGTCACCCGGCAGGAGGAGTGATGGAGACCCCAGTGCGGTGCCTGCACCATATCTGATGGGACCCATGGCCTGGCGTCACCTCTGTCACCCGGCAGGAGGAGTGATGGGGACCCCAGTGCGGTGCCTGCACCATATCTGATGGGTCCATGGCCTGGTGTCACCTCTGTCACCCGGCAGGAGGAGTGATGGAGATCCCAGTGCGGTGCCTGCACCATATCTGATGGGGCCATGGCCTGGTGTCACCTCTGTCACCCGCCAGGAGGAGTGATGGAGACCCCAGTGCGGTGCCTGCACCATATCTGATGGGACCCATGGCCTGGTGTCTCCTCTGTCACCCGGCAGGAGGAGTGATGGGGACCCCAGTGCAGTGCCTGCACCATATCTGATGGGGCTCATGGCCTGGAGTCACCTCTGTCACCCTGCAGGAGGAGTGATGGAGATCCCAGTGCGGTGCCTGCACCATATCTGATGGGTCCATGGCCTGGTGTCACCTCTGTCACCCGGCAGGAGGAGTGATGGAGACCCCAGTGCGGTGCCTGCACTATATCTGATGGGACCCATGGCCTGGTGTCACCTCTGTCACCCGGCAGGAGGAGTGATGGAGACCCCAGTGCGGTGCCTGCACCATATCTGATGGGACCATGGCCTGATGTCACCTCTGTCACCCGGCAGGAGGAGTGATGGGGACCCCAGTGCGGTGCCTGCACCATATCTGATGGGCCCATGGCCTGGCGTCACCTCTGTCACCCGGCAGGAGGAGTGATGGGGACCCCAGTGCGGTGCCTGCACCATATCTGATGGGCCCATTGCCTGGCGTCACCTCTGTCACCCGGCAGGAGGAGTGATGGAGACCCCAGTGCGGTGCCTGCACCATATCTGATGGGGCCCATGGCCTGGTGTCACCTCTGTCACCCGGCAGGAGGAGTGAGGGAGACCCCAGTGCGGTGCCTGCACCATATCTGATGGGGCCCATGGCCTGGTGTCACCTTTGTCACCCGGCAGAAGGAGTGATGGGGACCCCAGTGCAGTGCCTGCACCGTATCTGATGGGGCCCAAGGCCTGGCGTCACCTCTGTCACCCGGCAGGAGGAGTGATGGAGACCCCAGTGCGGTGCCTGCACCATATCTGATGGGACCCATGGCCTGGCGTCACCTCTGTCACCCGGCAGGAGGAGTGATGGAGACCCCAGTGCGGTGCCTGCACCATATCTGATGGGGCCCATGGCCTGGTGTCACCTCTGTCACCCGGCAGGAGGAGTGATGGGGACCCCAGTGCGGTGCCTGCACCATATCTGATGGGGCCCATGGCCTGGTGTCACCCGGCAGGAGGAGTGAGGTAGACCCCAGTGCGGTGCCTGCACCATATCTGATGGGGCCCATGGCCTGGTGTCACCTCTGTCACCCGGCAGGAGGAGTGATGGAGACCCCAGTGCGGTGCCTGCACCATATCTGATGGGACCATGGCCTGGTGTCACCTCTGTCACCCGGCAGGAGGAGTGATGGAGACCCCAGTGCGGTGCCTGCACTATATCTGATGGGGCCCATGGCCTGGTGTCACCTCTGTCACCCGGCAGGAGGAGTGATGGAGACCCCAGTGCGGTGCCTGCACCATATCTGATGGGACCCATGGCCTGGTGTCACCTCTGTCACCCGGCAGGAGGAGTGATGGAGACCCCAGTGCGGTGCCTGCACCATATCTGATGGGGCCCATGGCCTGGTGTCACCTCTGTCACCCGGCAGGAGGAGTGATGGGGACCCCAGTGCGGTGCCTGCACCATATCTGATGGGGCCCATGGCCTGGTGTCACCCGGCAGGAGGAGTGAGGTAGACCCCAGTGCGGTGCCTGCACCATATCTGATGGGGCCCATGGCCTGGTGTCACCTCTGTCACCCGGCAGGAGGAGTGATGGAGACCCCAGTGCGGTGCCTGCACCATATCTGATGGGACCATGGCCTGGTGTCACCTCTGTCACCCGGCAGGAGGAGTAATGGAGACCCCAGTGCGGTGCCTGCACCATATCTGATGGGGCCCATGGCCTGGTGTCACCTCTGTCACCCGGCAGGAGGAGTGATGGAGACCCCAGTGCGGTGCCTGCACCATATCTGATGGGACCCATGGCCTGGTGTCACCTCTGTCACCCGGCAGGAGGAGTGATGGAGACCCCAGTGCGGTGCCTGCACCATATCTGATGGGGCCCATGGCCTGGTGTCACCTCTGTCACCCGGCAGGAGGAGTGATGGAGACCCCAGTGCGGTGCCTGCACCATATCTGATGGGACCATGGCCTGGTGTCACCTCTGTCACCCGGCAGGAGGAGTAATGGAGACCACAGTGCGGTGCCTGCACCATATCTGATGGGGCCCATGGCCTGGTGTCACCTCTGTCACCCGGCAGGAGGAGTGATGGAGACCCCAGTGCGGTGCCTGCACCATATCTGATGGGACCCATGGCCTGGTGTCACCTCTGTCACCCGGCAGGAGGAGTGATGGAGACCCCAGTGCGGTGCCTGCACCATATCTGATGGGGCCCATGGCCTGGTGTCACCTCTGTCACCCGGCAGGAGGAGTGAGGGAGACCCCAGTGCGGTGCCTGCACCATATCTGATGGGGCCCATGGCCTGGTGTCACCTCTGTCACCCGGCAGGAGGAGTGATGGAGACCCCAGTGCGGTGCCTGCACCATATCTGATGGGACCCATGGCCTGGTGTCACCTCTGTCACCCGGCAGGAGGAGTGAGGGAGACCCCAGTGCGGTGCCTGCACCATATCTGATGGGACCATGGCCTGGTGTCACCTCTGTCACCCGGCAGGAGGAGTGATGGAGACCCCAGTGCGGTGCCTGCACCATATCTGATGGGGCCCATGGCCTGGTGTCACCTCTGTCACCCGGCAGGAGGAGTGATGGAGACCCCAGTGCGGTGCCTGCACCATATCTGATGGGACCCATGGCCTGGTGTCACCTCTGTCACCCGGCAGGAGGAGTGATGGAGACCCCAGTGCGGTGCCTGCACCATATCTGATGGGGCCCATGGCCTGGTGTCACCTCTGTCACCCGGCAGGAGGAGTGATGGGGACCCCAGTGCGGTGCCTGCACCATATCTGATGGGGCCCATGGCCTGGTGTCACCCGGCAGGAGGAGTGAGGTAGACCCCAGTGCGGTGCCTGCACCATATCTGATGGGGCCCATGGCCTGGTGTCACCTCTGTCACCCGGCAGGAGGAGTGATGGAGACCCCAGTGCGGTGCCTGCACCATATCTGATGGGACCATGGCCTGGTGTCACCTCTGTCACCCGGCAGGAGGAGTGATGGAGACCCCAGTGCGGTGCCTGCACCATATCTGATGGGACCCATGGCCTGGCGTCACCTCTGTCACCCGGCAGGAGGAGTGATGGGGACCCCAGTGCGGTGCCTGCACCATATCTGATGGGTCCATGGCCTGGTGTCACCTCTGTCACCCGGCAGGAGGAGTGATGGAGACCCCAGTGCGGTGCCTGCACCATATCTGATGGGGCCATGGCCTGGTGTCACCTCTGTCACCCGCCAGGAGGAGTGATGGAGACCCCAGTGCGGTGCCTGCACCATATCTGATGGGACCCATGGCCTGGTGTCACCTCTGTCACCCGGCAGGAGGAGTGATGGGGACCCCAGTGCAGTGCCTGCACCATATCTGATGGGGCTCATGGCCTGGAGTCACCTCTGTCACCCTGCAGGAGGAGTGATGGAGATCCCAGTGCGGTGCCTGCACCATATCTGATGGGTCCATGGCCTGGTGTCACCTCTGTCACCCGGCAGGAGGAGTGATGGAGACCCCAGTGCGGTGCCTGCACTATATCTGATGGGACCCATGGCCTGGTGTCACCTCTGTCACCCGGCAGGAGGAGTGATGGAGACCCCAGTGCGGTGCCTGCACCATATCTGATGGGACCATGGCCTGATGTCACCTCTGTCACCCGGCAGGAGGAGTGATGGGGACCCCAGTGCGGTGCCTGCACCATATCTGATGGGCCCATGGCCTGGCGTCACCTCTGTCACCCGGCAGGAGGAGTGATGGGGACCCCAGTGCGGTGCCTGCACCATATCTGATGGGCCCATTGCCTGGCGTCACCTCTGTCACCCGGCAGGAGGAGTGATGGAGACCCCAGTGCGGTGCCTGCACCATATCTGATGGGGCCCATGGCCTGGTGTCACCTCTGTCACCCGGCAGGAGGAGTGAGGGAGACCCCAGTGCGGTGCCTGCACCATATCTGATGGGGCCCATGGCCTGGTGTCACCTTTGTCACCCGGCAGAAGGAGTGATGGGGACCCCAGTGCAGTGCCTGCACCGTATCTGATGGGGCCCAAGGCCTGGCGTCACCTCTGTCACCCGGCAGGAGGAGTGATGGAGACCCCAGTGCGGTGCCTGCACCATATCTGATGGGGCCATGGCCTGATGTCACCTCTGTCACCCGGCAGAAGGAGTGATGGGGATCCCAGTGCGGTGCCTGCACCATATCTGATGGGGCCCATGGCCTGGTGTCACCTCTGTCACCCGGCAGGAGGAGTGATGGGGACCCCAGTGCGGTGCCTGCACCATATCTGATGGGGCCCATGGCCTGTTGTCACCTCTGTCACCCGGCAGGAGGAGTGATGGAGACCCCAGTGCGGTGCCTGCACCATATCTGATGGGGCCATGGCCTGATGTCACCTCTGTCACCCGGCAGGAGGAGTGATGGGGATCCCAGTGCGGTGCCTGCACCATATCTGATGGGGCCCATGGCCTGGTGTCACCTCTGTCACTCGGCAGGAGGAGTGATGGAGACCCCAGTGCGGTGCCTGCACCATATCTGATGGGGCCCATGGCCTGTTGTCACCTCTGTCACCCGGCAGGAGGAGTGATGGAGACCCCAGTGCGGTGCCTGCACCATATCTGATGGGGCCCATGGCCTGGTGTCACCTCTGTCACCCGGCAGGAGGAGTGATGGAGACCCCAGTGCGGTGCCTACACCATATCTGATGGGACCCATGGCCTGGTGTCACCTCTGTCACCCGGCAGGAGGAGTGATGGAGACCCCAGTGCGGTGCCTGCACCATATCTGATGGGGCCCATGGCCTGGTGTCACCTCTGTCACCCGGCAGGAGGAGTGAGGGAGACCCCAGTGCGGTGCCTGCACCATATCTGATGGGACCATGGCCTGGTGTCACCTCTGTCACCCGGCAGGAGGAGTGATGGAGACCCCAGTGCGGTGCCTGCACCATATCTGATGGGGCCCATGGCCTGGTGTCACCTCTGTCACCCGGCAGGAGGAGTGATGGAGACCCCAGTGCGGTGCCTGCACCATATCTGATGGGACCCATGGCCTGGTGTCACCTCTGTCACCCGGCAGGAGGAGTGAGGGAGACCCCAGTGCGGTGCCTGCACCATATCTGATGGGACCATGGCCTGGTGTCACCTCTGTCACCCGGCAGGAGGAGTGAGGGAGACCCCAGTGCGGTGCCTGCACCATATCTGATGGGACCATGGCCTGGTGTCACCTCTGTCACCCGGCAGGAGGAGTGATGGAGACCCCAGTGCGGTGCCTGCACCATATCTGATGGGGCCCATGGCCTGGTGTCACCTCTGTCACCCGGCAGGAGGAGTGATGGAGACCCCAGTGCGGTGCCTGCACCATATCTGATGGGACCCATGGCCTGGTGTCACCTCTGTCACCCGGCAGGAGGAGTGATGGAGACCCCAGTGCGGTGCCTGCACCATATCTGATGGGGCCCATGGCCTGGTGTCACCTCTGTCACCCGGCAGGAGGAGTGATGGGGACCCCAGTGCGGTGCCTGCACCATATCTGATGGGGCCCATGGCCTGGTGTCACCCGGCAGGAGGAGTGAGGTAGACCCCAGTGCGGTGCCTGCACCATATCTGATGGGGCCCATGGCCTGGTGTCACCTCTGTCACCCGGCAGGAGGAGTGATGGAGACCCCAGTGCGGTGCCTGCACCATATCTGATGGGACCATGGCCTGGTGTCACCTCTGTCACCCGGCAGGAGGAGTGATGGAGACCCCAGTGCGGTGCCTGCACCATATCTGATGGGACCCATGGCCTGGCGTCACCTCTGTCACCCGGCAGGAGGAGTGATGGGGACCCCAGTGCGGTGCCTGCACCATATCTGATGGGTCCATGGCCTGGTGTCACCTCTGTCACCCGGCAGGAGGAGTGATGGAGACCCCAGTGCGGTGCCTGCACCATATCTGATGGGGCCATGGCCTGGTGTCACCTCTGTCACCCGCCAGGAGGAGTGATGGAGACCCCAGTGCGGTGCCTGCACCATATCTGATGGGACCCATGGCCTGGTGTCACCTCTGTCACCCGGCAGGAGGAGTGATGGGGACCCCAGTGCAGTGCCTGCACCATATCTGATGGGGCTCATGGCCTGGAGTCACCTCTGTCACCCTGCAGGAGGAGTGATGGAGATCCCAGTGCGGTGCCTGCACCATATCTGATGGGTCCATGGCCTGGTGTCACCTCTGTCACCCGGCAGGAGGAGTGATGGAGACCCCAGTGCGGTGCCTGCACCATATCTGATGGGACCATGGCCTGATGTCACCTCTGTCACCCGGCAGGAGGAGTGATGGGGACCCCAGTGCGGTGCCTGCACCATATCTGATGGGCCCATGGCCTGGCGTCACCTCTGTCACCCGGCAGGAGGAGTGATGGGGACCCCAGTGCGGTGCCTGCACCATATCTGATGGGCCCATTGCCTGGCGTCACCTCTGTCACCCGGCAGGAGGAGTGATGGAGACCCCAGTGCGGTGCCTGCACCATATCTGATGGGGCCCATGGCCTGGTGTCACCTCTGTCACCCGGCAGGAGGAGTGAGGGAGACCCCAGTGCGGTGCCTGCACCATATCTGATGGGGCCCATGGCCTGGTGTCACCTTTGTCACCCGGCAGAAGGAGTGATGGGGACCCCAGTGCAGTGCCTGCACCGTATCTGATGGGGCCCAAGGCCTGGCGTCACCTCTGTCACCCGGCAGGAGGAGTGATGGAGACCCCAGTGCGGTGCCTGCACCATATCTGATGGGGCCATGGCCTGATGTCACCTCTGTCACCCGGCAGGAGGAGTGATGGGGATCCCAGTGCGGTGCCTGCACCATATCTGATGGGGCCCATGGCCTGGTGTCACCTCTGTCACCCGGCAGGAGGAGTGATGGGGACCCCAGTGCGGTGCCTGCACCATATCTGATGGGGCCCATGGCCTGTTGTCACCTCTGTCACCCGGCAGGAGGAGTGATGGAGACCCCAGTGCGGTGCCTGCACCATATCTGATGGGGCCATGGCCTGATGTCACCTCTGTCACCCGGCAGGAGGAGTGATGGGGATCCCAGTGCGGTGCCTGCACCATATCTGATGGGGCCCATGGCCTGGTGTCACCTCTGTCACCCGGCAGGAGGAGTGATGGAGACCCCAGTGCGGTGCCTGCACCATATCTGATGGGGCCCATGGCCTGTTGTCACCTCTGTCACCCGGCAGGAGGAGTGATGGAGACCCCAGTGCGGTGCCTGCACCATATCTGATGGGGCCCATGGCCTGGTGTCACCTCTGTCACCCGGCAGGAGGAGTGATGGAGACCCCAGTGCGGTGCCTGCACCATATCTGATGGGACCCATGGCCTGGTGTCACCTCTGTCACCCGGCAGGAGGAGTGATGGAGACCCCAGTGCGGTGCCTGCACCATATCTGATGGGGCCCATGGCCTGGTGTCACCTCTGTCACCCGGCAGGAGGAGTGATGGGGACCCCAGTGCGGTGCCTGCACCATATCTGATGGGGCCCATGGCCTGGTGTCACCCGGCAGGAGGAGTGAGGTAGACCCCAGTGCGGTGCCTGCACCATATCTGATGGGGCCCATGGCCTGGTGTCACCTCTGTCACCCGGCAGGAGGAGTGATGGAGACCCCAGTGCGGTGCCTGCACCATATCTGATGGGACCATGGCCTGGTGTCACCTCTGTCACCCGGCAGGAGGAGTGATGGAGACCCCAGTGCGGTGCCTGCACCATATCTGATGGGACCCATGGCCTGGCGTCACCTCTGTCACCCGGCAGGAGGAGTGATGGGGACCCCAGTGCGGTGCCTGCACCATATCTGATGGGTCCATGGCCTGGTGTCACCTCTGTCACCCGGCAGGAGGAGTGATGGAGACCCCAGTGCGGTGCCTGCACCATATCTGATGGGGCCATGGCCTGGTGTCACCTCTGTCACCCGCCAGGAGGAGTGATGGAGACCCCAGTGCGGTGCCTGCACCATATCTGATGGGACCCATGGCCTGGTGTCACCTCTGTCACCCGGCAGGAGGAGTGATGGGGACCCCAGTGCAGTGCCTGCACCATATCTGATGGGGCTCCAGGCCTGGAGTCACCTCTGTCACCCTGCAGGAGGAGTGATGGAGATCCCAGTGCGGTGCCTGCACCATATCTGATGGGTCCATGGCCTGGTGTCACCTCTGTCACCCAGCAGGAGGAGTGATGGAGACCCCAGTGCGGTGCCTGCACTATATCTGATGGGACCCATGGCCTGGTGTCACCTCTGTCACCCGGCAGGAGGAGTGATGGAGACCCCAGTGCGGTGCCTGCACCATATCTGATGGGACCATGGCCTGATGTCACCTCTGTCACCCGGCAGGAGGAGTGATGGGGACCCCAGTGCGGTGCCTGCACCATATCTGATGGGCCCATGGCCTGGCGTCACCTCTGTCACCCGGCAGGAGGAGTGATGGGGACCCCAGTGCGGTGCCTGCACCATATCTGATGGGCCCATTGCCTGGCGTCACCTCTGTCACCCGGCAGGAGGAGTGATGGAGACCCCAGTGCGGTGCCTGCACCATATCTGATGGGGCCCATGGCCTGGTGTCACCTCTGTCACCCGGCAGGAGGAGTGAGGGAGACCCCAGTGCGGTGCCTGCACCATATCTGATGGGGCCCATGGCCTGGTGTCACCTTTGTCACCCGGCAGGAGGAGTGATGGGGACCCCAGTGCAGTGCCTGCACCGTATCTGATGGGGCCCAAGGCCTGGCATCACCTCTGTCACCCGGCAGGAGGAGTGATGGAGACCCCAGTGCGGTGCCTGCACCATATCTGATGGGGCCATGGCCTGATGTCACCTCTGTCACCCGGCAGGAGGAGTGATGGGGATCCCAGTGCGGTGCCTGCACCATATCTGATGGGGCCCATGGCCTGGTGTCACCTCTGTCACCCGGCAGGAGGAGTGATGGGGACCCCAGTGCGGTGCCTGCACCATATCTGATGGGGCCCATGGCCTGTTGTCACCTCTGTCACCCGGCAGGAGGAGTGATGGAGACCCCAGTGCGGTGCCTGCACCATATCTGATGGGACCCATGGCCTGGTGTCACCTCTGTCACCCGGCAGGAGGAGGGATGGAGACCCCAGTGCGGTGCCTGCACCATATCTGATGGGGCCCATGGCCTGGTGTCACCTCTGTCACCCGGCAGGAGGAGTGATGGGGACCCCAGTGCGGTGCCTGCACCATATCTGATGGGCCCATGGCCTGGTGTCACCTCTGTCACCCGGCAGGAGGAGTGATGGAGACCCCAGTGTGGTGCCTGCACCATATCTGATGGGGCCCATGGCCTGGTGTCACCTCTGTCACCCGGCAGGAGGAGTGATGGAGACCCCAGTGCGGTGCCTGCACCATATCTGATGGGGCCATGGCCTGGTGTCACCTCTGTCACCCGGCAGGAGGAGTGATGGAGACCCCAGTGCGGTGCCTGCACCATATCTGATGGGGCCCATGGCCTGGTGTCACCTCTGTCACCCGGCAGGAGGAGTGATGGAGACCCCAGTGCGGTGCCTGCACCATATCTGATGGGGCCCATGGCCTGGTGTCACCTCTGTCACCCGGCAGGAGGAGTGATGGAGACCCCAGTGCGGTGCCTGCACCATATCTGATGGGGCCATGGCCTGGTGTCACCTCTGTCACCCGGCAGGAGGAGTGATGGAGACCCCAGTGCGGTGCCTGCACCATATCTGATGGGGCCCATGGCCTGGTGTCACCTCTGTCACCCGGCAGGAGGAGTGATGGAGACCCCAGTGCGGTGCCTGCACCATATCTGATGGGGCCCATGGCCTGGTGTCACCTCTGTCACCCGGCAGGAGGAGTGATGGAGACCCCAGTGCGGTGCCTGCACCATATCTGATGGGGCCCATGGCCTGGTGTCACCTCTGTCACCCGGCAGGAGGAGTGATGGAGACCCCAGTGCGGTGCCTGCACCATATCTGATGGGGCCATGGCCTGGTGTCACCTCTGTCACTTGGCAGGAGGAGTGATTGAGACCCCAGTGCGGTGCCTGCACCATATCTGATGGGGCCATGGCCTGGTGTCACCTCTGTCACTTGGCAGGAGGAGTGATTGAGACCCCAGTGCGGTGCCTGCACCATATCTGATGGGGCCCATGGCCTGGTGTCACCTCTGTCACCCAGCAGGAGGGGTGATGGAGACCCCAGTGCGGTGCCTGCACCATATCTGATGGGGCCCATGGCCTGGTGTCACCTCTGTCACCCAGCAGGAGGAGTGATGGAGACCCCAGTGCGGTGCCTGCACCATATCTGATGGGGCCATGGCCTGGTGTCACCTCTGTCACCCGGCAGGAGGAGTGATGGAGACCCCAGTGCGGTGCCTGCACCATATCTGATGGGGCCATGGCCTGGTGTCACCTCTGTCACTTGGCAGGAGGAGTGATTGAGACCCCAGTGCGGTGCCTGCACCATATCTGATGGGGCCATGGCCTGGTGTCACCTCTGTCACCCGGCAGGAGGAGTGAAGGAGACCCCAGTGCGATGCCTGCACCATATCTGATGGGACCCATGGCCTGGTGTCACCTCTGTCACCCGGCAGGAGGAGTGAAGGAGACCCCAGTGCGGTGCCTGCACCATATCTGATGGGGCCCTTGGCCTGGTGTCACCTCTGTCACCCAGCAGGAGGAGTGATGGAGACCCCAGTGCGGTGCCTGCACCATATCTGATGGGGCCATGGCCTGGTGTCACCTCTGTCACCTGGCAGGAGGAGTGATGGAGACCCCAGTGCGGTGCCTGCACCATATCTGATGGGGCCCATGGCCTGTTGTCACCTCTGTCACCCGGCAGGAGGAGTGATGGAGACCCCAGTGCGGTGCCTGCACCATATCTGATGGGGCCCATGGCCTGGTGTCACCTCTGTCACCCGGCAGGAGGAGTGATGGAGACCCCAGTGCGGTGCCTGCACCATATCTGATGGGGCCCATGGCCTGGTGTCACTTCTGTCACCCGGCAGGAGGAGTGATGGAGACCCCAGTGCGGTGCCTGCACCATATCTGATGGGGCCATGGCCTGGTGTCACCTCTGTCACTTGGCAGGAGGAGTGATTGAGACCCCAGTGCGGTGCCTGCACCATATCTGATGGGGCCATGGCCTGGTGTCACCTCTGTCACCCGGCAGGAGGAGTGAAGGAGACCCCAGTGCGATGCCTGCACCATATCTGATGGGGCCCATGGCCTGATGTCACCTCTGTCACCCGGCAGGAGGAGTGATGGAGACCCCAGTGCGGTGCTTGCACCATATCTGATGGGACCATGGCTTGGTGTCACCTCTGTCACCCGGCAGTAGGTGGCATCTTAGGCCTCTTTCTCATCTTCAAATAGCTCATCCACCCAATCAGTAAGAGGGACAAGAGCCGGATTTCCAAGGACGAGGTTCTTGCAGCTGAGACCTTTCCCAAGTGAAGGTAGAGAAGCTGGAACCAGGAATGGTAGGGCGACCTCTGGCGATGGGGGGACACGGGAGCCCGATTCCCACATGGGCAGGAGTTCTGACAAGGACCACCAAGTGTGGATCATAGATCCGGCATCAGCATTGCTGGATATGCATCGTGCAGAACCTGAGGATTTTATAGCCATTTCTTGTACAAATAACTGGCCATAGAGAGTTTGTGATGGAGCAGAAAGGAGTTTTTTGAATTCTTTACCCAACTCCGGCTCCTAACGCACAAATAATGTGAAACAAGCGGAAGCGGACAATGGCGTAAGGATTGTGGTCATGGAAGCAAGAAGATGGGTCGGAGGAGCAGGTCTCAAAGTCAGAGCGCAGGGTCTATCTCCAAGAAAGGGTCAGAATAGAAGGGTCCACTGCAGCACAAAGGAAACCTCCCATGAGGAATCAACTCCTATAAGAGGGAGACGTGATGGTAGATTCCTCCTCCGGCCTCTGCAATGTAAATTGCCTGTGAAGGCTCCTGGGCGTGTACTAGCCTGGCCGGGCTCCAGGAGCCTCTGCTGGTCATTTACATATCACTAGCAATGTTTATAACAAGGTCCCAGGATAAATGACAGATTAGGGCAGAGGCAGGAGGAGGAATCTACCATCACATCCACGTCTGGGGGGTGTCCTATAAGATGTATATCTGACCATTCCACGGGCCCGGGCTTTTATGCCTCGATATTTTTCCTTGGTATTCACATACAGTAGTAAAAAGCTGTTTAGCCCCCCCCCCCCCCCCCGGGGAAACCTCTGTTTGCCAAGCTTTCTGGTTGCCATGGGAAACCATGTAGAACAGCTATAGACCACATGACGTGTCTTCCATGGATGATGTGGACTCTTCTTGTGACTGGGGCCATAATTTACACAATTTATATAAAAAAAGGCTTCACTGAAACATTTGTCAAACCCTTTGAAGATGATTTCATAGTAATTGAACAATTAGCACTTGTGTAAGGTCCTACAGCAAGTAAAACTCTAGGACCTTTGTGGATATTAGTCTGTATAGTTAGTATCCTCGGCTTTTCCCTGTAATATATCAGTCTGGTCACTTCCGATGGGACATAACCGCTGCAAAGACGAGGCACAAGATCAGACGCCATCTGGGGATCCATCGTATCAGCGTCTCAGTTATCCGAGGTTACAGTTATGTCCACAAGCAGATCCAGAGAAATGTCAAGTAGTGTCTGTATGGAAATCATAGGAAAGGGAAACCCCTAAATCTGTATGCGCCATCCCCCACCGGGGCCTTTTCTTGGGGCCTGGAGGCAGCTGGGGCCCAGAATACCGGAGTGGCTGGCAGTTGCGGTCTAGGGCACGCTGTGGTCACGGTGCTTGGTATGGGGACCTCCCAACTTTTCACAAAAAGAAAGAGGGACATTAACCCTAACCCCTAGCCACACCCCCTTCTCGCTATTCAGTGATTGTTTTCTTTCAAAGCTGAATTTCAAAGCTGAAGGTGATCACATAATTTTTGAAAGACTCAGAGGGTGGTTACACGTACCACTAGCGTTGCATTTAAAAACACAACGCTAGTGTATTGGGCGCGCCTCGGCTCTATCGCATTTGCGTTTCCAATGAAAGGATGTGGTCGCTAAGCAATCACATGGAAATCACACTAGAAATACAATTGAGATGGGGTTGATGCCTTCCCTCATGCGCTGGTGTTACGTGTGTAAACGCTACCCTAGTGATGCGTGTGACCGCACCTCCATGTGTATACATACAATATGCATTAGTGTCCTCAAGAATGGCCACACTTTCACCATCTGAATGGTGAGCATTAGGCTACATTCACACGATGCATGCCCGCTGTACCGGAGTCCAGCGGGCATACATTGGCGCTGCAGAGAGGAGGAGGGGATGAGCACAGCGCCCGTCGCCGTATCACGTAGAAAGATAGGACATGTCCGCATGTCTGCTGCACCGTACCGCTCCCGTACAGGGCCGTGAGCCCATAGAAGTGTATGGGGGACGTATATCAGCCGTATATACGTCCCCCATACATTTGTGTGAATGCAGCCTTAGTCTGGCGTGGAGTTAGAGACGTTAGTTTAATCCTGCGTCACTAATGGCCTTTTTCATTTTTGCATTTTTCAATCCTGAGCTTTTTATATTTTCCCATGTGCAGAGCTGTGCGGGGGCTTGTTTTCTGCGTAACACATTGCACTTCTTAGTGACGGTATTTAATATTTCATGCCATGTACTGGAAAGCAGGAAAACATTTCAAATGTAGTGAAATTGGTGAAAAAACGCATTTGTGTGGGCATCATTTTTACGGCTGTCACTGTGAGCCCCACATGACGCGTCTGCTTTATTCTTTGGGTGGTCGGATCACAGGGATAACAAATTTGTAGGTTTTATAATGTTTTCATACATTTACAAAAATTAATCTTCTGGCGCTAAGAACTTTTTTATACTTCAGTGTACGGAGTTGTGGGTGGAGTCATTTTTTGTGAGATGAGACGCCATTTTCAATGCTACCATTTTTAGGACTGTAAGACCTTTTGATCACTTTTTATTACATCTTTTATATTTTGCAAAATGGCGCCCCCCATGACGGCCCACCTGGAGGATGACCCCTTGACCTCTGTAGGGACAGGAAGCAGAGAGGTTAAATCCCCCCCTCCCCCTTGCACTCACACACCAGTGTCTTCCTGTCCCTACACAGGGCAGGGAGTAGAGAGAGCTCTCCCCATCCCCTCCAGAGGGACAGTCAGGGGGGAGTATAGGTGGGGGACACATCCCTAAATCCTACCTGGTCCCAGGCCGCGAGCGGTGCATGGTGCATCCTTCCCCTGCCTTGGATGGGACCTCCGACCGGCTCTGTTGCATAGTTTCATAGTTTATACGGTTGAAAAAAGACACTTGTCCATCAAGTTCAACCAAGGAAGGGAAGGGATTGGATGAGGAAGGGATTTAGGGGAAACAATCCTATATAGCATAACAATCAATGTTATTTAGGTGTAAAAAGGCATCTAGACCCTTCTTGAAGCTCTCCGCTGTCCCTGCTGTGACCAGCGCCTGAGGCAGGCTATTCCACAGATTGACAGTTCTCATAGTAAAAAAGCCTTGTCGCCTCCGGTGATTAAACCTTGTTTTCTCCAAATGGAGACAGTGCCCCCTCGTCTCTTGATTTGATTTAATCTGAAACAACTTACCACCATATTTTTTGTATGGACAATTCATATATTTATATAAATTAATCATGTCCCCTCGTAGTCGTCTCTTTTCTAGACTAAATAAATCTAGTTGTTTTAATCTTTCCTCATAACTAAGACCCTCCATACCCCTTATCAGTTTTGTGGCTCTACGTTGAACCCTCTCCAGCTCCAGGGCCTCCTTTTTATGGACCGGTGCCCAGAACTGGACAGCATATTTCAGGTGTGGCCGAACCAGTGCCTTGTATAGTGGTAATATTGCATCCTATCACGAGAGTCCATTCCACTTTTGATACATGACATGATCCTACTAGCTTTAGAGGCAGCTGATTGACATTGTATGCTGTTATTCAATTTATGATCTACTAGTCACCCAGGTCCTTCTCAACAAGGGACTCTCACAGATTTACTCCCCCAAGGACATATTTTGCCTTTGGATTATTGGCCCCAGGTGCATAACATTACATTTATCCACATTAAACCTCAGTTGCCAAGTGGATGACCAAACATTCAGTTTGTCCAAGTCACCCTGCAGCCTATGAACATCCTCCATAGACTGTATTACACTACACAGTTTGGTGTCATCTGCAAAAATAGACACAGTGCTATTAATTCCTACCTCTATATCATTAATAAATATATTAAATAGTAGTGGGCCAAGCACAGAACCCTGAGGTACACCACTCATAACTGGTGACCATTCCGAGTAGGAATCATTGACCACAACTCTCTGGATACGATCCTTCAGCCAGTTTTCAATCCAATTGCAAATGATTTCTGCCAAACCAATAGCCCTAATTTTACCCATCAGGCGTCTATGAGGAACACAATATCCACAGCTGCTCCTCCATCCAGGCACCTGCTCACCTCTTCATAGAAGCAGATAAGGTTAGTCTGACAGCTTCTATTCTTAGTAAACCCATGCTGGCTGTCACTTATTATACTATTTGATGTCACATACTCCAGTATATAGTCTTTTACTAACCCTTCCAACACTTTCCCCACAATGGAAGTTAAGCTTACAGGCCTGTAATTGCCTGGCGAAGTTCTAGAGCCCTTTTTATATATTGGCACCACATTTGCCTTGCGCCAGTCACTTGGCACCACACCAGACATTACGGAATCCCTGAAGATTTTAGACAGTGGTACAGCAATAACAGAACTGAACGTTGACGGCTCCGTGAAGCCAACATCACCCGGGCACGTGCATGTGTAATGGAACACTTCCGGGTGTTCCAAGATGGCAACTTCCGGCCAATAGGTGTCGCACTGGAAGTGACGTATCGCGAACACGAGGGGCCGGCGTGAGTATGTTTGAAATATCAAGCAGGCTCTCCCGTTGATCTGAGGTCTATGCTTCTGTCACCATCGGCTATGCACGCTACGCTGAGCAGGTACATTGTCTTAGATAGAGTTTTTCATTCCTTCAGAAATCCTAATGAAGTTCATTGTCTTATAGATTCTGGTGCCTGGATTTTCTAGCCTACTGAGCCTATTCAGGTTTATGTGCGCTAATAAGGTCAGCCCTATATAAATATATATACATATATATGGTTTTTTTGCAGCTATGTACTTTGCGCATTCTAACTCATGTTATGTTTATGCATAGATTACAATTGGCAGCTCAGAGTCCTCAACTATGGACATCATTATATCAGACCCCCGCCTATAGCTCCTGTGAGTGGTTTCAGGGTGTCTAGTGTGTTGGGGATTTTTTTAAATTCCTCATTGTATGGAGCTTGTTCTAGAAAGCCTAGTATTGTTCTCCTTCTTTTTGGCAGGAATCTAAAGAGAAGGAGAAATCTAAGGAGCTAGATAAAAAGACAGACATGCAGATGCAATATGTGTTTCAATAAACTCCTAAGTAATTATAAAAAGCCAGTATGTAAAGAATGTTTGGACAATCTGCTCAAAGAAGAGAAATACTCTTTCATGGAAGAGATGAGATCATTTATTAAAGGGGAATTCCAGACATCAGTAGCTGCATCTGTGGCTTCCATTATTCCCCAAATAGCACCACCCAAAAGACCCAGAATAATGGAGTCTTATTCTGAGTCTGAGGCAGAATCGGAAGAAGCTAGTACGTCTTTTTCTATGGACATGGATATATCCCAATCTGTAGCAGCTACTAAAATGGAGTCAAAATACCTGTTTGCATCAGAAAATCTTGATGCGTTACTTAAAGTGGTCAGAGACACTTTGAAAATTGAAGACATTGAAGAAGCAAAGTCTGTGCAGGATGAACTGTTTGCAAAAAAGAAAAGAGTATTCCCAATAAACAATACGCTCAAGGAATTGATATTGGAAATATGAAGAGAACCCGAAAATAGAATTTCTGTTTCTAAAGAATTTAGGAATCGTCTGATATTTGATGAGGAAGAAGTAAAAAACTGGAATGCTACACCCAAAGTAGATGTTCAGGTGACCAAAATCACGAAAAAAAACTGATCTCCCACTTGAGGACGCCATACAGCTTAAAGACCCAATGGATAGGAAAGCTGACAGTTTATTAAAGAAGGCATGGGAAGCTGCCATGCTTAATTTGAAGGTGAACATAGCTATGACTTCTATTTCCCGTACTCTCTTTTTCTGGTTATCAGAATTAGAGAACCATATAAAAACTGGCACCTCAAGAGAAATGCTACTAGATACTATACCTATGTTAAAGTCTGCTACGGCCTTCATTGCGGATGCCTCGGCTGAGGGAGTGCCTTGTCAAATGCAGTTAGACGGGCCATTTGGTTGAGACAGTGGAGTGGCGATTGCAGATCTAAAGCCAAATTATGTAGTCTTCCCTTACAGGGTGAATATGTATTTGGCGCAGTGTTAGACGCCATTCTGTAAAAAGCTGCAGATCGTAAAAAAGGCTTCCCTGAAACAAGAACGGGTCAAAAGAAACAATCCTTTCGTGACACCAAAGAGAAGAAGTTTCTGTACAGAGGTAAAGGCAAACAACTTAGATGGAGTTATTCCAAAGCTGGAAGAGGAAGAGGATTCCAGCAACTCAACATCTAATTTTAGAAAACAATGACGCCAGAGTGGGAGGAAGACTGCTCCAATTCCATCATCATTGGACCCAAATAACCTCAAATCCGTGAGTCTTAAGGATTCTATTAGACGGATACAAGTTAGAACTAATTTCTCTTCCTCCCAACAACTTCATGGTGACAAAGCAACCATCGCAGTCATTAACCACCAGCTTATGGCAGGAGGTTCTGAAACTCAAAGCAATGGATGTGATAACTCCAGTTCCCAGACAGTCTCATGGAAAAGGACATTATTCTCCTCTATTCCTTATAACAAAGCCGAATGTAACATTCCGTCTAATCTTCAACTTGAAAAATCTGAACAAGCATATTCTTTACAGAAGATTAAAGATGGAAACTATCTGCTCAGCCACCCTCTTAATTCCGCCGGATGAGTTCTTATGTACCATCGACCTAAAAGACGCATACTACCACGTACCAATCTATCCACCAGATTTGCAGTGGTTACCCCAGAGGGAAACACAGCTTGCTTTCAGTACAAAGCTCTCCCGTTTGGGATTTCGTCTGCCCCAAGGACTTTTTCAAAAATCATGATAGAAGTAGTGGCATTTTTGAGATCCAAGGAAGTGTCGGTGATTCCGTATCTGGACGACCTACTGATAATTGGTCAGACAGAACAGGAACTTATACAACACAGGAATCTGACGATTACTACCCTGCAACAACTGGGATGGTGCATAAACTGGGAGAAATCGAAACTGACGCCCAGCAAAGAGACAATATTTCTAGGCACACTTCTGAACACATCTCTACAGATGTCCTTTCTTCCTCCCGAAAAAAGGGTCAGACTTATCCAAAATACACATCACTTCCAACAACAGAATTGTTGCACAGTAAGAGAAGCTATGAGAATGTTGGGGCAGATGACGGCTTGCATTCAATCTGTTCAATGGAGTCAGAGCCATACTCGAAGGTTCCAGTGCTGGAGTTTAGAGGTTTGGGGCAAGAACCCACACCATCTAGACCAAAATGTCCAGCTACCTCCAAGAGTCAGAATGTTCCTAAATTGGTGGACAGAGACGTCACATTTAATGAAAGGAATACCCTGGCATCCATGGCCAATCAGAATGATCCAAACAGATGCCAGTCGGTCAGGTTGGGGTGCAAGTTTAGAAGACAAACTTCTTCAGGGTCAGTGGACTGTTTCCATCCAAAATCGATCTTCAAATTACCGCGAACTAAGAGTGGTATGGGAGACTTTGAAGAACAGTGCCTCAAAACTCGAAAATCATCATGTAAAAGTCTATTCAGACAATATTACAACAGTGGCCTACTTGAAACATCAAGGGGGCACAAGGAACAAAGAACTCCTATATCTATCGGAGAAAATTTTTTCCTGGGCAGAAAAACATATCCTCTCATTAAAGGCGATCCACCTGAAAGGAGAAGAGAACAAGGTGGCGGATTTCTTAAGCCGGAATCACCTGGATCAAAACGAATGGTGTCTGAACGACAAAGTGTTCCAAGAAATAACCAAGGTTTGCGGTCATCCGATGATAGATTTGTTTGCTACCAGAACCAACTCCAAAGTAAAGAATTTCTACTCGCTGGACAGAACTGGGTCAGGCCTTCGGATGGATGCATTCAATCAGGTTTGGAACGCTCCTCTTATGTATGCCTTTCCTCCTATTCCAGTGGTTTCCAGAGTCATACAGAAGATTCGAGCAGACAAGGCTACTGTAATCCTAATAGTGCCATACTGGCCGAAAAAGAACTGGTTCCCGGCCTTAAAAGAGATGGCTCTAACAGAACCAATACTTCTGCCTGTCAGAGAAGATCTCCTGTTTCAGGGCCCTATCTATCACCCAAACCCGCAATCCCTTAGTCTCTCAGCCTGGATCCTGAGAGGTCGTTACTGAAGTCACAAGGTCTTTCAGACAAGGTAATAACCACAATGAAAGCAAGTCGTAAACCAACCACCTTTGCAATTTATAATAAAATATGGAAAGAGTTTGTCATTTTGTGGTTCTAGACTTCCTAAAGTCCGGATTTGACAAAGGGTTGAAGACCAGTACCCTCAAAGTTCAGATTTCAGCACTGAGCGCTTTCTTTGACCAACCCTTGGCCGATAACAGATGGATCAGCAGGTTTGTGAAAGCCACATCTAGACTGAGACCAAATTATATACAGAAGATCCCATCATGGGACCTTTCTTTGGTGCTTAATTATCTTACTAAGCCACCATTTAAGCCAATGGAAGATGCTAACATAATAGATTTGACCCTAAAATTGACCTTCTTAATAGCTATAACATCCGCTAGAAGGTTAGGAGAGATTCAGGCATTGTCAGTTAGAGAGCCATACTTGAGAATCTCTGATGATAGAGTAACCTTAATGCTTGATAAAACCTTTGTTCCAAAAGTTTCTTCAGAGTTCCATCAAAATCAAGAAATTATTCTTCCATCATTTTGCCAGGCTCCAAAATCTCCAAAAGAAGCTGCTTGGCATTACTTGGATGTGAGAAGAATCTCACTGCATTACATAAAAAGCACGAAGTCATGGCGCCAAGATTCCAACATTCTCCTCCAGTTCGGCAACAATAACAAGGGCAAGAAGGCATCCAAAGCCTCTATCGCCAGATGGATTCAGCTAGTCATCAAAGGCGCATATGCGTCCCAGAATCTGACTATTCCTGGGTGAGTCAGAGCCCATTCAACTAGAGCAGTGATGGCGAACCTTTTAGAGACCGAGTGCCCAGACTGCAACCCAAAACCTAATTACTTATCGCAAAGTGCCAGTACGGCAATTTAACCAGAAAACTGAGGGTTTAGTTTAGAATCAATTTACACAGGACTGCCTGAGCTCGGATTCCAGCCGTCCTATACACACTGAAACGCCACTTTTACATCACAAAAGAGTAATAAAAAGTTATCAAAAGGTCACGCAGACCTCAAAATGGTAGCAATGAAAACAACGGCTCATTAAGCTAAAAAATCACCCCTCCCCAGCTCCGTGCACTAAAGTTATTAGCGTCACAAGATGGCGAAACTATTTTCTTTTTCATACACTGTTTTAATTATTGAAAAAGTATTAAAACACAATAAAACCTACAAATCTGGTATCACTGTGATAGGACCAGACCAAAGAATAAAGGAGACAAATGATTTGGAGCGCACAGTGAAAGTATTAAAATCCAGCTTCCCAGTACACGACATGGAATAATAAATAACTGAGAAGTAAAATATGTTACGCAAAAAATAAGCCCTCACACAGGTATAAATATATAAAGGCACATATAAATCTATAATATAATATGCATATACATAAATACATACGTTACTTACTCTTTGGTTGTCCAAGGTGGCGGCCATGCTGGCGGGCAGAAGTTCAGGTGTCTGTTGTTTCCTGGGGGGGGGGGGGTCAGTAGGGTAGATGGGCAGAGGGTGGGCGGCCAGAGTTAGGGCTGGGGGGGTAATGCAGCATCTGGAGTTCGGGGCAATGGGGTTATGAGGCATGAGTTCCAGGGGAGGGGGTATGGGGGGCAGTGACCGGAGTTGAGGGGGGGGTAGTGAGAGCGGCCGGAGTTCGGGCAGTAGTGGGCGGAGTTTGGGCGGGGGGGTAGGGGTTTGCGATAGCGGGCTGGGGTTCGGGCGTGGGGGGGCTTGTGGTAGCGGCGCAGTGAGTTTAGGGCCGGTTGCTTAGGGGAGGGGCGGGAGCGGGCAGGAAATCAGCCTCCTGCTGATCTACTATGCTCCGTGGAAGAAAAAACTCACCTCAGACTCCGTGTTCCCCCGGCTGATCACTGCGCAGCGCACACGGAGTAAGGTGTCCAGCACTGGCAGCGTAATGACATCATTTCGCTGCCAGCGCTGGGACGCTTACCGTCCTGTGCGCTGCTGTGATCGGAGTGACAGAGCAGGAAGTGTCAGCACCCTGTTCTGTCATGGCTGTTAGCAGTATCGGAGCGCAGCGCAGCTCCGATACTGCTAACAGCCATGACAACCAGGTGTGGACAGTGGTTGTCCGCACCTGGCAGTGGTTAGGAGGATGGGGCGCGTGACAGCAGTGAGGGCTCTGCGTGCCCTCTCTGGCACGCGTGCCATAGGTTCGCCACCGCTGAACAAGAGCTATGGTTGCCACATGGGCAGAAAAGAGGGGCGCTTCCATTGAAGAAATATGCAGGGCAGCCACTTGGTCGAACCAATTAACCTTTGCTAAACATTACAGACTGAATATCCAGAATACCAAAGAATTAGCCTTTGGTAGAAAAGTCTTGCAGGCTGTAGTCCCTCCCTAAGGAATTATCTGATAAATCTCCAGGTGGGCCGTCATGGGGGACGATATGGAAAATGGGAATTATTCTCACCGTTAATTCGGTTTCCATTAGTCCACCATGACGGCCCATGTATTTTTCCCACCCCTAAAAAATATATATATATTTTGTTGTACTACGATAGTATATTATAGTGTATGTGAAATTAACATGCAATAAAAAGGGTTGCATCCACTGCCATTGTAATTATTTGGTAGTCACTGGTATGTGAGTGCAAGGGGGGGGAATTTAACCTCTCTGCTTCCTGTCCCTACAGAGGTCAAGGGGTCATCCTCCAGGTGGGCCGTCATGGTGGACTAATGGAAACCGAATTAACGGTGAGAATAATTCCCATTTTTTTGACTTGGACGCTATTTTCCGTAACTGAGTTAAACTCTGGGAATAACCGTTATTATATTTTGATGGATCGGACATTTTTGGACGCGGCGATACCTAATGTGTTCATGATTTTTACGGTTTATTTATATCAGTTCTAGGTAAAGGGGGGATTTGAATATTTATGGGCTTTATTTATTTTATTTTATAATTTATCAGATCATCAAGGGGACTTTAACCCTTGCTTGTCTAATTGATCCTAACATGTACTATCATACTACAGTACGGCAGGATATGGGGATTTTCCACATCATCTATTACTAAGTGCAAATCGCACATTGTAATAGATCAGCTACAATCAGACACGTGTGGAAATGCTTAGTAACCTGCAAACTATCAGTCATGAAAGTTCACAGGTTATAGCGAGGCGCAGGCGCCGCTGTCTGCATCTCCTTCATGAGGAGCAAAGTAATCACAATGTCTGGCGATTTGCAAGGCGTTGCGATTATTTCAGGGCTTGTACATAACAAAACTGACACACAAGCCCAGATGACTGTCTTTCATCATATAGTACACTGACATTACTCACTGTATGATGGGAGTAGTTGTCCTCCCTCATCCTTGCTGTGGAGCTGGTCAGTGTAGAGGTGGCAGAGGTACACTGACATTATTCACTGTATGATGGGAGTGGTTGTCCTCCCTGCTCTGGAGCTGGTCAGTGTAGAGGTGGCAGAGGTACACTGACCTTACTTACTGTATGATGGGAGTTGTTGTCCTCCCTGGTCCCTGCTGTGGAGCTGGTCAGTGTAGAGATGGCAGAGGTACACTGGCATTACTCACTGTATGATGGGAGTGGTTGTCCTCCCTGGTCCCTGCTGTGGATATGCTCAGTGTAGAGGTGGCAGAGGTACACTGACCTTACTTACTGTATGATGGGAGTGGTTGTCCTCCCTGGTCACTGCTGTGGAGCTGATCAGTTTAGAGGTGGCAGAGGTACACTGACATTACTCACTGTATGATAGGAGTTGTTGTCCTCCCTGGTTTCTGCTCTGGAGCTGGTCAGTGTAGAGGTGGCAGAGGTACACTGATATTACTCACTGTATGATGGGAGTGGTTGTCATCCCTGGTTTCTGCTTTGGATATGCTCAGTGTAGAGGTGGCAGAGGTACATTGACATTACTCACTGTATGACGGGAGTTGTTGTCCTCCCTGGTCCCTGCTGTGGAGCTGGTCAGTGTAGAGGTGGCAGAGGTACACTGACATTACTCACTGTATGATGGGAGTTGTTGTCCTCCCTGGTCCCTGCTCTGGAGCTGGTCAGTGTAGAGGTGGCAGCTGCTGGCACATCACACATGGCAGCAGCTATGTGGCTTCTGTCTGTGCTGCCTCCCTCCCCCCTCCACAGCTATCAGGAGCTGCAGAGGAGTCTCCTATGACCGGGTCACCTCCCCTGCTGTGCCCTGGGATGACACAGAGACCCGAGGCACAGCTCACACAGGGGGAGGAAGAGGAGGAGCAGGAGGGGGAACAACCAGGAGCTGCAGGGGAGTCTTCTATGGCCGGTTCACCTCCTCTGCTATGCCCTGGGATGACACAGAGACCCGAGGCACAGCTCACACAGGGGGAGGAAGAGGAGGAGCAGGAGGGGGAACAACCAGGAGCTGCACAGGAGTCTCCTATGGCCGGGTCCTGCTGTTTCCCGGGATGATACCTGCACTGACTCCGGACACAAGGCTCGGCTCTCTTCCTTGCAGCCGCGCTGCTCCAGAGACCGTGTCTGTTCATGTATATCAGTGTGTCCCGGGACCAGGAGACGGGACTTAGTCTCTCGGTCCGGGACAATGACAGGAAAAGCGTGACTATCTCTCAACCGCCCGGGGCAGCGGGAAAGAGGTGTAAAACCACTGAAACTGGGACGGTTGGGAGGTATGGGTTTGGGGACCGGAGGGTTGTCCTACAGCCTGGCAGCTCTCCAGCAGGTGGTGTATGCAAGAAATATGGAGGGAGAGGCTGATGTACTGGTTCTCCCTGGGGCAACCCCTGAGTGTCTGTAAGATAAGTCCCTGGGTAATGGATGGGGGTGCCGTGGTGGTGACAGCTGTATTCAGGGATCAGACAGAGGCAACGTTGTGCAAATCAACTCACAGTTATTTATTGAACAACAAGTAGCAGACAACGGGCCTAAACTGGTAACGGCAGATTCTGGTACTGGAGTGGTCGTGGAGATGGGTCCTCGGGAATAGGGCACCAGTCTGGTAGTAGATGCTGGGATGGAGCTGTGTCCAGGTGTGGAAGCTGCAGCTCTGGGTCAGAGTCTCCTGACTATTTCCTTTTTTCGGGAAGAGGCTACAGCTGCAATTACACAGTGCCCAGGTTCACCTCATACACCTATATCACACCTATACATCACATACATCTATATATACACATATACATCTATATCCCACCTATACATCTATATACACACATATCTATATTCCACCTATGCATCTCATACATCTATATCCCACCTATGCATCTCATACATCTATATCCCACCTATGCATCTCATACATCTATATCCCACCTATGCATCTCATACATCTATATCCCACCTATGCATCTCATACATCTATATCCCACCTATGCATCTCATACATCTATATTCCACCTATACATCACATCACATACCTCTATATATACACATATACATCACATACCTCTATATATACACATATACATCACATACCTCTATATATACACATATACATCACATACCTCTATATATACACATATACATCACATACCTCTATATATACACATATACATCACATACCTCTATATATACACATATACATCACATACCTCTATATATACACATATACATCTATATATAAACATATATCTATATCCCACCTATACATCACATCTATATCCCACCTATACATCTCATACATCTATATCCCACCTATACATCTCATACATCTATATCCCACCTGTACATCACATACATCTATATCCCACCTGTACATCACATACATCTATATCCCACCTGTACATCTCATACATCTATATCCCACCTGTACATCTCATACATCTATATCCCACCTATACATCACATCACATACATCTATATCCCACCTATACATCACATCTATATCCCACCTATACATCACATCTATATCCCACCTATACATCTCATACATCTATATCCCATCTATACATCTCATACATCTATATCCCACCTGTACATCACATACATCTATATCCCACCTATACATCACATACATCTATATCCCACCTGTACATCTCATACATCTATATCCCACCTGTACATCACATACATCTATATCCCACCTGTACATCACATACATCTATATCCCACCTGTACATCTCATACATCTATATCCCACCTGTACATCACATACATCTATATCCCACCTGTACATCTCATACATCTATATCCCACCTGTACATCTCATACATCTATATCCCACCTATACATCACATCACATACATCTATATCCCACCTATACATCACATCTATATCCCACCTATACATCTCATACATCTATATCCCATCTATACATCTCATACATCTATATCCCACCTGTACATCTCATACATCTATATCCCACCTATACATCACATCCCATACATCTATATCCCACCTATACATCACATCTATATCCCACCTATACATCACATACATCTATATCCCACCTATACATCACATACATCTATATCCCACCTATACATCACATACATCTATATCCCACCTATACATCACATACATCTATATCCCACCTATACATCACATACATCTATATCCCACCTATACATCACATACATCTATATCCCACCTATACATCACATACATCTATATCCCACCTATACATCTCATACATCTATATCCCACCTATACATCACATCACATACATCTATATATACACATATACATCACATACATCTATATATACACATCTACATCACACTTATAAATCTCCTACATCTACACTCACCGGCCACTTTATTAGGTCCACCTGTCCACTGCTCGTTAACACTTAATTTCTAATCAGCCAATCACATGCCGGCAGCTCAGTGCATTTAGGCATGTAGACATGGTCAAGACAATCTCCTGCAGTTCTCCCGAGCATCAGTATGGGGAAGAAAGGTGATTTGTGGCCTTTGAACGTGGCATGGTTGTTGGTGCCAGAAGGGCTGGTCTGAGTATTTCAGAAATTGCTGATCTACTGGGATTTTCACGCACAACCATCTCCAGGGTTTACAGAGAATGGTCCGAAAAAGAAAAAACATCCAGTGAGCAGCAGTTCTGTGGGCGGAAATGCCTTGTTGATGCCAGAGGTCAGAGGAGAATGGGCAGACTGGTTCGAGCTGATAGAAAGGCAACAGTGACTCAAATCGCCACCCGTTACAACCAAGGTAGGCAGAAGAGCATCTCTGAACGCACAGTACGTCCAACTCTGAGGCAGATGGGCTACAGCAGCAGAAGACCACACCGGGTGCCACTCCTTTCAGCTAAGAACAGGAAACTGAGGCTACAATTTGCACAAGCTCATCGAAATTGGACAGTAGAAGATTGGAAAAACGTTGCCTGGTCTGATGAGTCTCGATTTCTGCTGCGACATTCGGATGGTAGGGTCAGAATTTGGTACAACAACATGAAAGCGCGGATCCATCCTGCCTTGTATCAGCGGCTCAGGATGGTGGTGGTGGTGTCATGGATCCATCCTGCCTTGTATCAGCGGGTCAGGCTGGTGGTGGTGGTGTCATGGATCCATCCTGCCTTGTATCAGCGGGTCAGGCTGGTGGTGCTGGTGTCATGGTATTGTTGCTGCCCATGTCCATCCCTTTATGAGCACAATGTACCCTGTAACATCTGATGGCTACTTTCAGCAGGATAATGCGCCATGTCATAAAGCTGGAATCATCTCAGACTGGTTTCTTGAACATGACAATGAGGTCACTGGACACAAATGGCTCCACAGTCACCAGATCTCAATCCAATAGAGCATCTTTGGGATGTGGTGGAACGGGAGATTCGCATCATGGATGTGCAGCCGACAAATCTGCGGCAACTGTGTGATGCCATCATGTCAATATGGAGCAAAATCTCTAAGGAGCTTCCAGCACCTTGTTGTATCTATGCCACGAAGAATTGAGGCAGTTCTGAAGGCAAAAGGGGGTCCAACCCGTTACTAGCATGGTGCACCTAATAAAGGGGCCGGTGAGTGTAGATGCTCATATACATATCACATTATGGAAATCTTTCATCCGGGTGGTAGAGACAGAAAAGTGCAGGGGAATGCAATCCCCCCCCCCCATTCAGGCCACAGCAGGGGCTAGGGGCTCCGTCCCAACCCTTCCATATAGGCCACGGCAGGGGCTCCGTACCCCCCTTCCATTCAGGCCACAGCAGGGGCTAGGGGCTCCATACCCCCCTTCCATATAGGCCACGACAGGGGCTCTGTACCCCCCTTTCCATATAGGCCACGGCAGGGGCTCCACCCCCCCCCATCCAGGCAGTGATGGATTCGGATCCTACAATTCCCCTTTCGTCTGTTATGATAATGTGACCTCTTGTGGGAATTGAGTTGATCACAATTCTGTTTATATAATGAGCCTTTTGACTTTTTGTACAATTATCTTTATTAATGACATGAAAACAGTTTAACCCTATATCCCCGGACTGCACATTGCAGGGGAATGAGAATAACCCCCAGAAATGGAAGCCGTTATAACACCCGACACCAGGCAATTTCACAACTTTTTAATAAAAAAAATTAATTAAAAAAAGGAGAATTATTCTCACCTTTAATTCGGTTTCCATTAGTCCCCCATGACGGCCCCAACTGGAGGATGACCCTTGACCTTTGTAGGGACAGGAAGCAGAGGTTAAATACCCCCCCCCCCCCCCCCCCGGCATCCGTACTGCAGTGGCTCTCAAATAACTACACCGGCCTTGGATGCAACCCATTTATTGTATGTTACTATTACACACAGAACAAATAGGCAAAACTTTCCTAAGCTTTAGAATAGACAAACTTAAGGGTGGGAAATATATATATATATGGGCCGTCATGGTGGACTAATGGAAACCGAATTAATGGGGAGAATAATTCTCTTTTTCCATGGCGTCCCCGATGACGGTCCCAACTGGAGGTGTACCAGATAATATATTAGGGGGGACAACAGCCTGTAAGACCTTCCTTCCGAAGGACTGGTCTCTAGCACTCTGAATATCTGGCCTATAGTGTTTGGCAACAGTTAGCTGACTAGACCAGGTGGCCGCTCTACATATATCCTCTAGTGAGGCACCACGTTTCTCAGCCCATGAGGCTGCCACTCCTCTGGTTGAGTGGGCCCTAACAGTCCCCGGAATGTCCCAGTTGTTGGCATCATAAGCTCCTTTGATGACAGTCCGGATCCATCGGGCAATGGACGCCATTGAAGCTTTTTTGCCCTTGTTCCTTCCTCTGAATTGTAGGAGAATGTTGTCATCTTTCCTCCAAAACTTGGTAAATTCTATATAATGTAGAAGGTTTCTTCTGACGTCCAGTGTATGCCACTCTGATTCTCTGGCGAGTCTCGGGTTCTGGCAAAAGGAAGGTAGAATAATTTCTTGGTTACGGTGAGAGGATGAGGCCACGTTTGGTGTGAAGGTTTTATCTAACATTAGCACGACCCTGTCCTCATACATCTTGAGATAGGGCTGTTTGATTGACAAGGTCTGGACTTCTCAGACGCCTCGCTGTTGTTATGGCTATAAGGAAGGTGAGTGGTAACGGCAGCTCTCTAATCTTCACCGTCTCTAGGGGCTCAGATGGGACCTCCGCGAGGTGGTTCAGTACTAATGAGAGATCCCAGTTTGGGATGTGGCCTTAGTCTAGCCGTAGCTTTGATAAACCTCTGAATCCACTTGTTTTCCGCTGGTGAAGGGCTGAAAGCTGGACTTAGAGAACTTGTCTTTAGGCCCCTGTGGAATCCTGCCTGCAGGGGGTCCAGACCCTGGGAAATGTTAGGGGACAGTTGTTTAGGAGGAGTCCTGCCCCAGAAGGATACAAATCTCCCCCATATCCTGGAATAGATTGTGAGTGACCGGCTTGCGGCTCGCCTTGAGCGTGGAAATTACTTTCTGATAATCCCTTAGGATCCATGCAGAGAGCTGGAGGGCCTGTGGATTGGGATGATATACTGCACCCTGGAACCAGGCCCAGCGCCAGCACCCAGCTAACCCGGGCAAGTACTGAGGGGACTGGAGGGGCCCACTCGGGCCCCCGGGTCAGCAGGACATCTCCGGACACAGATGGCGATGAGTACATGTGCAGTCACTGCTTTCCCCAGCAGCAGCTGCAGAGGCTGAAGGACCTGTGATGACATCATGGTCACATGACCTGCCGGCAGGGGCGCACCACCCATGAGGCGAGTTGAGACTTTCGTCTCAGGCGGCGCCCTCTGGTGGTCAATGAGGGCGGCATCATGCAGGTCACTGATGTCGGCAAAGAGCAGCCAGTCTGAGCCAGGACGTGTCATGATAAAATAATCATGACCATGGGATGTCCTGGCTAGGCATTAGTCAGTAGGAGGTAGCAGGCTCAATAGAGAGCAACATTAGTGTGGAGCCACAGACTGTCAACTGTCAACTGTGCTGTGCAGGCTGCAGGTGGAGTAAAAGCTGCTGCACAGCTCAGTACAATCAGGGTACTCCGCTTCCTTCACTCATTGATGAGGCCCCGCCCACAATTCCCGTGCCTCTGTGTACCAGGGAAGTGCTGACAGTGGCTCCTAGGGGTCCCCTACCACCTCAGGTGCAGAGGAAGCAGCTCCTCTCACAGAGGAAGCTTTTGCTGCATGACACTATCTGCTGGAGGAGACGGAACAGAGGTGAGGGGAGGAGGGAGTCAGGGGACAGAAAAGAGAGAAGAGCAGGAAGTGCTCTGAGTGTCTTCTCTGTCCTGTGCTCCCCCCTACTGCTGCAGCCTGCACTCTTATACTAGTGTGGGAGAGACAATGTCCCTTACTGGCTGCCTGACCACCTCTAACTATCTGCAGGAGAGGTAAGTGTACAATATTGTTTGTATGTAGAGCTGTAACAAGTAGAGCTTCTGACTGTAATGTATACATAGAGCTTGTGTACGTAACATGTATCTAGTGCTTGTGTCTGTAATGTATACATAGAGCTTGTGTACGTAACATGTATCTAGTGCTGTGTCTGTAATGTATACATAGAGCTTGTGTACGTAACATGTATGTAGTGCTTGTGTCTGTAATGTATACATAGAGCTTGTGTGAGTAACAGATCCCGAAAATGAGGGATCCAATGGGGTCCCATAGACCTCCGTCGGTTCCTACATTGATAATGGAGAAGACGGCTGCGCATGACCGTTCTGCTCCATTAATCTCTATGGAGCTGGCGGAGATCGGTGAGCGCATTGCTCGGCGATCTCCGTCAGCTCCATAGAGATTAATGGAGCAGAATCGTCATGCCCATTCGGCTTCTCCATTAATCTGACTGAGCAACAAGTGGTCCGACGGAGGTCTATGGGACCCCGTTGGACCCCTCGTTTTCGTGATCTGTGGGGGTCTCAGCTCTAAAACTCCACTGATCAGCAAGTTAGGCCCTAACTTTTCTTCGTGGGAAAACCCCTTTAATGGATTCCCCACACAATATGGGAATAACTTGTTGATCAGTGGGGGTCAAGGACCACGAGAACGGTGGTTGTAGTACAACAAATGAACGGAACACCAGAAAGGACATGCCCTCTGACGCTCTGTTCATTGTCTATGGCACTGATGGAGAGGGCTGGGTACGGCACTCGGATATTTACAACAGTGCCATTGAGATGAGAAAAGTAGCAGGGAGCATGTGCGAACAGCTGCTCTTTCAATTTGCAATACAAGGACCCTCCTTCTTGTGATCCGTGGGGGTTCCAATTGATTGTTTGCACTAATCATAGTAACTAGCTATTTGGCTGGCCGCAGGAGGGGGCGTTTTTTTATAGTTCGCCTCAGGCAGCAGAGAGGCTAGGTTCACCCCTGCCTGCCGGGGAAAGCAGTGACCACACAGACCTGCATCAGTGAGGTGAGGGGGGAGAGACATAACAGGGGCTAAGGGGGAGAACATGGGGGGTGGTGTGTATACAGGAGGAGGAGGAGTGGGGGGGGGGTGCAGTGTGTATACAGGAGGAGGAGGAGTGGGGGGGGGCAGTGTGTATACAGGAGGAGGAGGAGTGGGGGGGGGCAGTGTGTATACAGGAGGAGGAGGAGTGGGGGGGGCCAGTGTGTATACAGTGGGAGGAGGGGGGGCCAGTGTGTATACAGTGGGAGGAGGGGGGCCAGTGTGTATATACAGTGGGAGGAGGGGGGTCAGTGTGTATACAGTGGGAGGAGGGGGGTCAGTGTGTATACAGGAGGAGGAGGGGGGTCAGTGTGTATACAGGAGGAGGAGGGGGGTCAGTGTATATACAGGAGGAGGAGGGGGGTCAGTGTATATACAGTGGGAGGAGGGGGCAGTGTATATACAGTGGGAGGAGGGGGTCAGTGTATATACAGTGGGAGGAGGGGGTCAGTGTGTATACAGGAGGAGGGGGTCAGTGTGTATACAGGAGGAGGAGGGGGGGGTCGGTGTGTATACAGGAGGAGGGGGGGGCATTGTGTATACAGTGGGAGGAGGGGGGGCATTGTGTATACAGGGGGAGGAGGGGGGCAGTGTGTATACAGGAGGGGGGGCAGTGTATACAGGAGGGGGGGCAGTGTGTATACAGGAGGAGGAGGGGGGTCAGTGTGTATACAGTGGGAGGAGGGGGCAGTGTATATACAGTGGGAGGAGGGGGCAGTGTATATACAGTGGGAGGAGGGGGTCAGTGTGTATACAGGAGGAGGAGGGGGGGTCAGTGTGTATACAGGAGGAGGAGGGGGGGTCAGTGTGTATACAGGAGGAGGAGGGGGGGTCAGTGTGTATACAGGAGGAGGAGGGGGGGTCAGTGTGTATACAGGAGGAGGAGGGGGGGTCAGTGTGTATACAGGAGGAGGAGGGGGGTCAGTGTGTATACAGGAGGAGGAGGGGGGTCAGTGTGTATACAGGAGGAGGAGGGGGGGTCAGTGTGTATACAGGAGGAGGAGGGGGGGTCAGTGTGTATACAGGAGGAGGAGGGGGGGTCAGTGTGTATACAGGAGGAGGAGGGGGGGTCAGTGTGTATACAGGAGGAGGAGGGGGGGTCAGTGTGTATACAGGAGGGGGGGGCATTGTGTATACAGGGGGAGGAGGGGGGGCATTGTGTATACAGGGGGAGGAGGGGGGGCATTGTGTATACAGGGGGAGGAGGGGGGGGAGTGTGTATACAGGAGGGAGGGCAGTGAGTATACAGTGGGAGGAGGGGGCAGTGAGTATACAGTGGGAGGAGGGGGCAGTGTGTATACAGTGGGAGGAGGGGGCAGTGTGTATACAGTGGGAGGAGGGGGCAGTGTGTATACAGTGGGAGGAGGGGGCAGTGTGTATACAGGGGGAGGGGGGCAGTGTGTATACAGGGGGAGGGGGGCAGTGTGTATACAGGGGGAGGAGGGGGGGAGTGTGTATACAGGAGGGGGAGGGGGGGAGTGTGTATACAGGAGGAGGAGGGGGGGAGTGTGTATACAGGAGGGAGGGCAGTGAGTATACAGTGGGAGGAGGGGGCAGTGTGTATACAGTGGGAGGAGGGGGCAGTGTGTATACAGTGGGAGGAGGGGGCAGTGTGTATACAGGAGGAGGAGGGGGGGAGTGTGTATACAGGAGGAGGAGGGGGGGAGTGTGTATACAGGAGGGAGGGCAGTGAGTATACAGTGGGAGGAGGGGGCAGTGTGTATACAGTGGGAGGAGGGGGCAGTGTGTATACAGGGGGAGGGGGGCAGTGTGTATACAGGGGGAGGGGGGCAGTGTGTATACAGGGGGAGGGGGGCAGTGTGTATACAGGGGGAGGGGGGCGGTGTGTATACAGGGGGAGGGGGGCGGTGTGTATACAGGGGGAGGGGGGCGGTGTGTATTCAGGAGGGGGGGATGTGTACATGGGGATGAGGGGCCGTGGGTCCACGCGGGGGGGGGGCAGTGTGACTACTGGAGGGTGGCCCATAAAAGGGGCCCACTAGAGCTCTGTCGCCCACCTGGAGCCGGCCCTGCCTGGAACAGAAGGTCGTTTAGAGGTTCCAGCATGACAGGTTCTTCCAACGCCATCTTCCTTAACCACGGAAACCAGTTTCTCTTTGGCCACCAGGGTGCGATGAGAATCTTTGCTTGGTCCTCTCTGATCTTCTGAATGACCCGTGCCATGAGAGGTATGGGAGGAAATGCATACATCAGAGGTCCGCTCCAGGACTGACTGAAGGCATCTCTTTGACAAAACAGAGTTTTTGGTTCCAGAGAGAAGAAATGAGGAACCTTCGCATTTTTGCTGGAGTCAAAAATATCTATTGCTGGTTGTCCCCATCTTTGTGTGAGACGTGAAAAGATGTTCTCGTTCAGACACCATTCGTTATGGTCTATGACCTGACGACTGAGATAGTCCGCTATCAGATTCTCTTCCCCCTTTAGATGGGTGGCAGAGAGAGCAGATGTTGATTTCTGCTCACGTAAATATCTTCCATGAAAGACTGAGGAGATCGGAGTTCCTGGTTCCCCCTTGATGAGGAAGATAAGCCACCGTGGTGGTATTGTCCGAGTATTTTCTGACATGTTTTCCCTTTAACTTTAGAGTGCTGGCTCTTAAAGTCTCTAAAACCGCTCTCAATTCTCGGTAATTTGAAGAATGGGATCTGATCGACCTTGGCCATTGTCCCTGGGTGGGGGGACCTGCTACGTCTGCTCCCCATCCTGATGGACTCGCATCCGTCTGAATATTTATTACTGGCCAGGGATTTCTAGATTTGAAGTGTTCTTCCACCAATCCATGGATTGCTTGACTACTTCCGGTATCTCTATTTTCTGATTCAGGTGTCGGGGGTTTTTGTCCCAGGAGGCCATTACCAAACTCTGAAGGGATCTTGTGTGACTGACTCCACTGTACACACAGTATGCATGATGTCATAATCCCAAGGATTCTCATGGCTTCTCTTATCGTGCACTGACTTCTCTTCTGAAACGTTATTATCTGCTGTATCAGATTGGTTTTCTTCTCTGGTGGTAAGAAGGACATTTGCTGAACTGAATCCAATAATGTTCCTAAAAAAAAAAAAAAAAGATTACCTTGGTACTTGGAGCTTGCTTGGATTTCTCCATCCTAATTGTTGCAAGGTTATTATTGTGATGTCCCTGTGATGTATTAGTTCTAGTCTTGAGCACTAATAAATCGTCCAGATAGGGAATAACTAATAGAAATGCTATCACTTCGACCATAAGTTTTGTGAACGTCCTTGGGGCCGAAGATATTCCAAAAGGCAGCGCCTTGTACTGGAAATGGATTTCCTCTCCTCTGGGCGATCGTACTGCGAACATGAGGAATTTTTGTGAGGCTGGATGTATTGGCACATGGTAGTACGCATCTCTTAGATCTATCGGACACATGAATGCTCCCGCTTGGATCAGGACAGCTGTTCTCCATCTTGAATTTCCGGTAGCGTACATATCTGTTCAGGTCTTTTAGGTTGCAAATCATCCTGAATGTGCCATTTGGTTTTTTTTATCAAGAAGAGGGGAGAGTAGTGTCCTTGCCTTTGATGTTCTTGAGCCACAGGGATGATCACGTCTAACTGGATCAATTTTTGTATCTCTGACCATAGTAGGACAGAGATTTTCTGAGGGTTGTTTCCTGGGAGGAAGAGGTTAGCTCTATACGGTAACCTTCTTGGAGAATACTAAATATCCAGGGATTCGATGTAACTTGATCCCACTGTGAATGGAATTCCAACAATCTTCCCCACACTCTGGCGTCATTGTTTCCTGTATGCTGGGGCAGAATTACTGGCACTAAGGAGGAACCCTCTTCCTCTCCCTCCTTTAGGGTAGCTCCACCTGCCCTGCTTGCCTCTCCCTCTGTAAAACTGCTTCTTATCCTTGGGGTCCCAAAAGGGCTGTTTCCTCAGATTACTTCTTGATTCTGGAAAGCCTTTCTTCCTATCCGCTGCTTTTTCTAGAAGCGTGTCTAATTCAGATCCGAATAAATATTCCCCTTCGAAGGGGATACCACACAGTTTTGACTTTGATCTGAAATCTCCAGTCCATTGGCGAAGTCAAAGTGACCTCCTGACTGAATTAGATAATGCACCTTCTTTGGCGCCAATTCTTACTCCTTCTGCTGAGGCGTCTGCGATGAAAGCTGTAGCCGCTCTTAGTGTGGGGAAGGTACGTAACAGCATCTCCCTAGGAGTGCCATCTCAGACATGATTCTCTAGTTCGGTTATCCAGTGGAAGAGGGTACGTGCCATGGATGTTGTGGTGATATTGGATTTCAAATCTAACACGCCACACTCCCACGTCGTTTTTTAGAAGACTGTCCGCTTTTCTATCTAGGGGATCCTTTAGTTGGATTGAGTCTTCGAATGGTAGGTCCGTTTTTTTGGTCATTTTCATGTCCTGGAGATCTACTCTAAGTGTAGAATTCCAAATTTTGGCTTCAGATTCGTCAAATGAAAGACGGTTTTTAAATTCTTTAGAAATGGAGATCCTGTTTTCTGGCTCCCTCCATTCTTCCAATATTAACTCTTTGAGGGTGTTATTAATTGGGAACACACGTCTCTTTTTGACTTTAAGAAGTCCGAATAGCACCAATTCTATGGAATGCTCTGCCCCGGACTATCAGACTAATACCTAACCTCCAAAGTTTCAAACGTGCTCTTAAAACCCATTTCTTTAGGCAAGCCTATAACACTCATTAACTGCATGAAGTTTTAACTCTTCTACTAACCCGTCCTGTGTCGTCCTCCCATCTGTTATCCAGCAACCAACAGGCACCAGACTTCTCTGCAGTCCCATTCACCCTGGACCTGGTATATATGATGACGGCTGATTGGTTCAAGCGACAGCAATTCCATTTATTATATTTTGTTCTATTCCCTAAGAAGAATGGCTTGACCATTAAATATTCTTTTACCTCGTGTTACCCCATCATCTTCATAAACCGTAAGCTCTGGCGAGCAGGGACCTCACTCCTGTTGTTCCATACAAATGTTGTGCTCTGTTACATTACATTTGTATTTGTTTCCTATGATTTGTAAAGCGCTACGGAATATGATGGCGCTATATAAATAAAGATTATTATTATTATTATCTCACATAGCTCTCAAAGTGGTTCTTGGTCTTCAGTTGCCAGTAGATATCTGGATTCCATCTTACTCGCTGAACTTGAAAGACCCGGATACATATCTACAGATTCCTTAGTTCCAGTTCCCTCTGAATCTGATGCGACATGGATTCTATAATCCTTTGTCTCTTATGTGTAGGTTCTTGAGGGATTAATGCCGCTATGGATGTTGTAACCGAAGTTTTAACTTAGTCTCTGATAAAGTTACGCATTTCATCTACAAATGATGCTCTTTCCTGCCTGAGTAAATTATCCACACAATTCTTGCAAACTGTTTTTTTGTAATCATTTGGGAGTTTTTCCAGACACATATTGCACTTTTTTGATGTGGCTTTCTTTGTGCTCGCCTGATCTTTGTCCTAAGCTCTCCCTTTATCCTTCTCCTTTTCCCTGGGTTCCTACCAAGGAGAAGGTGGAGTTATTAGTCCTTTATCACCCATATGATGTGATGATATGGTGGATATGTGGGTAACCCACCACCTTATCCCTGGATGACCCCACTTACAGGGTTTAAGGATATGAGGTCCAGGCCTGAAGCCTCCATACCACATGACTCCATGTTCCCAATCGCTGAACTACTGGTATCAGCAAGCCTAACCATTAATAGAAAGGCATGATAGCTTCTGACATTAATTCAGTATGGTAGATAAGTGGGAAAGTACCTTATGTAGCTTGAGCAAGGAGCACACTCCACAAGATTCTAAAGGAAATATACACATAGATATAAATATATATTGTATATGGCACAATTGATCCAAACATACAGCATATGACTGACCTTAGCAGGCTGGAGATGCCTAGAGTGGAGTCTGATCTCGGAAGCACCTGGGTCAGGGCTGACATACGATTATTAGACCTCAGATGAACGTGAACACCTTGCTTTTTAAATCTTACCTGCTCCGCGCTCCTGCTTCCGGGTCGCGCCGTCGTGACATCACATCCGGCTCCGTCATTTCCGGCGGACATCATCACCAGAGTCGGGCGGCAGCCGGCTCACGTGACCTCCACGACAGACGCGCTCTGGGTGTCCTTAGCTTCACGGAGCTGTGGGCAGAGCTGGAGGAATGCAGTCTCCTCGTGGCAGAGGAAAGGACCGGAGTCCGATCGAGGCCGAGACTGCTTGGGGTAAGGGGACAAGTCCTGTATTTACGGGCAGGATACAGCTGTACGGTCAAGTGCATGAGCCCTTAAGGCTACCTTCACACAACGCATATATACACACACACACACACCCCGTGTACACATCCCCCATACGGCAGTGTGAATGCAGCCTTGGTATAATAGGCCTTATGCACACGACTCTGCGGTCTTCTCTGTTCTGTATATACGGCTGTATTCTGGCCGTAAATATGGGACGTATTGCACCATATCCGTACTGATATAATATCCGGAGGGCTGGCAGATGATGACTGATTATTGGCTGACAGATTGCACCTCCCACTGGTTCTGGATACTGCACGTATATACGACGGCATACGGTACACAGCCGTATTTAGCCCGAATTTTAGATGTTCCCATAGACTTCTTTGGGCCGTATGGAACAGATACACGGTGGAAAATGCTCTGTATGAGTGTTTTTATCCAGCGCACTTACAGTACAGCGGGCAATGTGACCATGTACCCGGATGGCCGGAGTATTCCAGCCATATATATACGGCCGTGTGCGTGGGGCCTAAAGGTTGGCAATTGGTAGCGAGCGCCACGTGATCACCATTTCAGGTCGTAAGAACTGCTGCAGGAACAGAGGAGACGGCAAATTTCTGAAAACTATTTATTAGAATTTGCTGATTGATAAGTGGACAGGGCGTGATCCGGCTCACAGCTCCAAGTACTCGTCTCCTGGGGCCCCGCTCCTCATCTTCATGGCTCGTGGACCTCCTTGAGGAGAGAAGAGTCTTATGTTACCAGATCGATCCTTGTGCTCAGATGACTTGGTATCAGTCCATTACCTGCGATAAACCATCCGTCCTCAGTGAACACCTTGTGTGTTTCCTGCTCCAGGCCGAGGTACCCCAGAAAGATATGACGCCCCCACAAGCAGAGACCCTCCTGGCTCTCGCGACTTTTACATCCAGCGAGTTCAGACCTGGAAGTGAAGACAAACCCCCATTAACCAATTATCCATAAGAAGCGTCCGTGTTCAGGTGTGTTATTACCTGCAGATTTTCTGTGCACCGTTTTTTGGGCATCATATTGCAGCGTGATAGTGTCACTGTGGGCCCCATCCACAACATGCAGAATATAATCTCATTATAATATAATGTCTCATGGCTCCTTGTGGGCAAGGTCTCCACCGAGTGCCAGTGGTGAAGGGGTTCTCTCACCCTCCTATACCCCAAATCTCACCTTCCTGTCCTTGATGATGGCAGCTTGAGGTTTTGCACTCCACTGGTCTCATTATTTCCATACAAGTCTAGAAGATCAATGCCCAGACTCCCAAAATACTCCGTCACACTCCGCCTGATGGGCTCCATCCCTGCATAACACCGAGTGCACCGATCTAGCCCCAGGGCCACGCGGGCCGGCCTGAAGATCAGACGTTCAGCAAGACTGTGTCCCCAGGGCAGCAAACCAGAACTGCAGGAAAAGAAAGGGAATCGTGAGAAATCTAGATGTGGCCCCAGCAATAGAACATAAAGCAGGACATTAATAGCCATTCACAGAGATGTGACTATGCCTGGGGGCAGCGGGAACCAAACCGGAGGGCCCCATGAGGATCACAGATTAGACCAAGACTGATGTACCCAATGCCTGTCCCCAAAGGAGATTTATCCAGAACTATGGGACAGAACTGTCTGCAAATAAGCGGAGCCTCCATGGCGCTTGCTTCTCGTGTCATTTATTGGGAAAGAAGGTTGGTGGAGCCATGGGGTCTGCAGTCGCCATTCATAGGTCATTCCATGGGGTGGACATTGCTCATAAACAAGTATAGCTCCCGGTATCTACACTACCACCTCCGGTGATATTCCAATAGCGCCAACCCTCTCAGCTCTTATCACTATTTAGGATTCTCCCACTCACCAGGAGGGAAACATCCTTGACTTGGTCCTTGTCCAACTATCTCCAGTCTCTGATGCCACCTATTCTGCCTTCCCACTGACCATGGCCTTGTCACCCACTGTACAGAACCTGCCACCTGTACACATTAGTGTCACTGTCCCCCATCTCCTCCCACACGTCATGATCTGGCTACTAACCATTATGCCTTGCAGAAGTATTCAGCCCCTAGAACTTTTCTGCCATTTGCCACATTTCCGGCTTCATAAAGATATCCAGAGGCTGAGATTCTTCCCGTTCTTCCTTGGAGAAGAGCCGGAGCTCCGGGAGGTCGGATGATGCAACAGCCGCAGTTTTCAGCTCTTTCCACAGATTCTCGATTTAATTCGGGTCTGGATGTGACTTGGCCGTATTGACACCTGGATCCGGTTATTTGGGAACCTTCCAGTGCAGATTCTGCTTTATGTTTGGGATCTTTGTCTTGTTGGAAGATAAATCTCTGTCCCAGTCTCCGGTCTTCTCCAGACTCCAACAGGTTTTTCTCCAGAATGGTCTGGGATTTGGCTCCAGCCATCTCCTTCCCCAAGTGAATAAAAGCCCAAATCATGATGCTGCCCCCCCACCAGGCGTGACAGTGGGGCATGCTGCCCCCCCACCAGGCGTGACAGTGGGGCATGCTGCCCCCCCTACCAGGCGTGACAGTGGGGCATGCTGCCCCCCCTACCAGGCGTGACAGTGGGGCATGCTGCCCCCCCTACCAGGCGTGACAGTGGGGCATGCTGCCCCCCCTACCAGGCGTGACAGTGGGGCATGCTGCCCCCCCTACCAGGCGTGACAGTGGGGCATGCTGCCCCCCCTACCAGGCGTGACAGTGGGGCATGCTGCCCCCCCTACCAGGCGTGACAGTGGGGCATGCTGCCCCCCCTACCAGGCGTGACAGTGGGGCATGCTGCCCCCCCTACCAGGCGTGACAGTGGGGCATGCTGCCCCCCCTACCAGGCGTGACAGTGGGGCATGCTGCCCCCCCTACCAGGCGTGACAGTGGGGCATGCTGCCCCCCCTACCAGGCGTGACAGTGGGGCATGCTGCCCCCCCTACCAGGCGTGACAGTGGGGCATGCTGCCCCCCCTACCAGGCGTGACAGTGGGGCATGCTGCCCCCCCTACCAGGCGTGACAGTGGGGCATGCTGCCCCCCCTACCAGGCGTGACAGTGGGGCATGCTGCCCCCCCTACCAGGCGTGACAGTGGGGCATGCTGCCCCCCCTACCAGGCGTGACAGTGGGGCATGCTGCCCCCCCTACCAGGCGTGACAGTGGGGCATGCTGCCCCCCCTACCAGGCGTGACAGTGGGGCATGCTGCCCCCCTACCAGGCGTGACAGTGGGGCATGCTGCCCCCCCTACCAGGCGTGACAGTGGGGCATGCTGCCCCCCCTACCAGGCGTGACAGTGGGGCATGCTGCCCCCCCTACCAGGCGTGACAGTGGGGCATGCTGCCCCCCCTACCAGGCGTGACAGTGGGGCATGCTGCCCCCCCTACCAGGCGTGACAGTGGGGCATGCTGCCCCCCCTACCAGGCGTGACAGTGGGGCATGCTGCCCCCCCTACCAGGCGTGACAGTGGGGCATGCTGCCCCCCCTACCAGGCGTGACAGTGGGGCATGCTGCCCCCCCTACCAGGCGTGACAGTGGGGCATGGAGTTTGTTTTCCTCTGAGCAGACACCTTCCACACGTCTCCCCGGTGGCTTCTTCTTGCCTCTTCCATAAGGGGCAGATTTGTGCAGAGACTGTTGTCCTATGGACGGACTCTCCCCTCTCGGCTCCAGGTCTCTGCAGATCATCCGGAGGGATCAGGGGCGACCCGGCTGCATCTCCTGGTGTGAGAAGTAGGTTAGAGGGGCGGCCGGGTCCTGGTAGATCTCCGGGATCTGATCCTCCTTCCAGTACAATATGGCGCCTGCACTCGGCTCCTCGGAATGTTCCCGGACCTCGGCCTGGTGGATCCTTCATGATGCAGAACCTGAGATATCACAGAGCAGGAGGATCCGGAGACCTGATTACACACTGGGGATTATAGTCCTCATCAGTCATTAGGACATCGGCCTGGTGGATCCTTCATGATGCAGAACCTGAGATATCACAGAGCAGGAGGATCCGGAGACCTGATTACACACCGGGGATTATAGTCATCATCATCAGTCATTAGGACCTCGGCCTGGTGGATCCTTCATGGTGCAGAACCTGAGATATCACAGAGCAGGAGGATCCGGAGACCTGATTACACACCGGGGATTATAGTCATCAGTCATTAGGACCTCGGCCTGGTGGATCCTTCATGGTGCAGAACCTGAGATATCACAGAGCAGGAGGATCCGGAGACCTGATTACACACCGGGGATTATAGTCATCAGTCATTAGGACCTCGGCCTGGTGGATCCTTCATGGTGCAGAACCTGAGATATCACAGAGCAGGAGGATCCGGAGACCTGATTACACACCGGGGATTATAGTCATCATCATCAGTCATTAGGACATCGGATCCTTCAGAGATCAGAGACTGAACTTCAGGAGGGAAAGTAATAATATTACCCCCCCCCCCCCAATGTTCAGATTATTATATTTGGTTCCCCTTCACAATCGCCTCCAGTGAGTTACATTTTTATCTCTCGGTTTGAAGCCTAAAATATGGCAAGAGGTAGAAAAGTTCAAGGGGCTGAAAACTTTTGCAAGACGTTACTCATGTTCTCAGAGTGCCCTGAATGAGGAGCTGCCCCCCCAGATGTCAGCACATGCCCCAAACCTTGGGCAGTGCTCCAGGATCGCCGAACGTCTGGAGAACATTGCGCACACCCTGCGCTTCACCTACAACTCTGCCCCTCCCCTCACAAAACAGGTCCATGTCACCAATAATATCCCCCAATAATCCCAAAATCATCTTCCTCACTAACACCAAAAGGTGCAGCCACTGGTCACAGACCTCGGGGCCGAAGATCCGCCCCCCCCCCACTAATCCCCATGGCTCCGGTACATTACCTTCTTCACTCTCTTCCTCCAAGAGCCGGTCACAGAGGAAGAAGTGTCCGGGCTCATCTCCTCACCCAATTACCTGCATCAGTGACCCCCATCCCCTCGCCCCGCTACCTGCATCAGTGACCCCATCCCCTCACCCCGCTACCTGCATCAGTGACCCCATCCCCTCACCCTGCTACCTGCATCAGTGACCCTCATCCCAATTACCTGCATCAGTGACCCCCATCCCCTCGCCCCAATTAGCAGCAGTGACCCCAACCCCTCACCCCGCTACCTGCATCAGTGACCCCATCCCCTCCCCCCGCTACCTGCATCAGTGACCCCATCCCCTCCCCCCACTACCTGCATCAGTGACCCCATCCCCTCGCCCCACTACCTGCATCAGTGACCCCATCCCCTCGCCCCACTACCTGCATCAGTGACCCCATCCCCTCGCCCCACTACCTGCATCAGTGACCCCCTCCCCTCGCCCCACTACCTGCATCAGTGACCCCCTCCCCTCGCCCCACTACCTGCATCAGTGACCCCATCCCCTCGCCCCACTACCTGCATCAGTGACCCCATCCCCCCGCCCCACTACCTGCATCAGTGACCCCATCCCCTCAACCAATTACCTGCGTCAGTGACCCCATCCCCTCGCCCCACTACCTGCATCAGTGACCCCATCCCCTCGCCCCACTACCTGCATCAGTGACCCCATCCCCTCGCCCCACTTCCTGCATCAGTGACCCCATCCCCTCGCCCCCCTACCTGCATCAGTGACCCCCTCCCCTCACCCCACTACCTGCATCAGTGACCCCCTCCCCTCACCCCGCTACCTGCATCAGTGACCTCATCCCCTCACCCCGCTACCTGCATCAGTGACCCCATCCCCTCCCCCCGCTACCTGCATCAGTGACCCCATCCCCTCGCCCCGCTACCTGCATCAGTGACCCCCATCCCCTCGCCCCACTACCTGCATCAGTGACCCCATCCCCTCACCCAATTAACTGCATCAGTGACCCCCATCCCCTGGCCCCACTACCTGCATCAGTGACCCCCATCCCCTCGCCCCATTACCTGCATCAGTGACCCCCATCCCCTTGCCCCACTACCTGCATCAGTGACCCCATCCCCTCGCCCCACTACCTGCATCAGTGACCCCATCCCCTCGCCCCACTACCTGCATCAGTGACCCCATCCCCCCGCCCCCCTACCTGCATCAGTGACCCCATCCCCTCGCCCCACTACCTGCTTCAGTGACCCCCATCCCCTCGTCCCACTACCTGCTTCAGTGACCCCCATCCCCTCGTCCCACTACCTGCTTCAGTGACCCCCATCCCCTCGTCCCACTACCTGCTTCAGTGACCCCCATCCCCTCGTCCCACTACCTGCTTCAGTGACCCCCATCCCCTCGCCCCACTACCTGCATCAGTGACCCCATCCCCTCACCCAATTACCTGCATCAGCGACCCCCATCCCCTCGCCCCACTACCTGCATCAGTGACCCCCATCCCCTCGCCCCACTACCTGCATCAGTGACCCCATCCCCTCACCCAATTACCTGCATCAGTGACCCCATCCCCTCACCCAATTACCTGCATCAGTGACCCCATCCCCTCGCCCCACTACCTGCATCAGTGACCCCATCCCCTCACCCAATTACCTGCATCAGTGACCCCCATCCCCTCGCCCCAATTACCTGCATCAGTGACCCCATCCCCTCACATCTGGTACAGTCTCTCCCCAGCAGTCACTTCTCACCTCATTAACATCTTCCACCTCTCTTTTCAGGTGTCTTTCCCTCTTCTTTCAAGCTGTTATGCCATTACTAAAGAAACCTTCACTAGACCCATCCAGTGCTACTAACTACAGACCAGTCTCTAACCTCCCATCTCCAAACTCCTGGAACGCCCGGTCTATTCTCGACTTTCCCACTATCTCTCAGCTAATTCCCTCCTTGACATGGTCTTTCTAAAGTCTCCAATAATCTCCTCACTGCTAATCCAAAGGTGACTCTTCTCTCCTGGTTCTTCTGGATCTCTCGGCACCGTCCGAAACTATGGACCCCCGGCTCCTGCTCAGGGGCTTCGCTCCATTGGCCTGAAGGTCCCTGCAGTCTCCTGGTTTTTTTCCCATATCTCTGACTGCACTTTCAGTGTCTCCTTCTCTGGATCTCTCTTCTCCTCATCTCCCTCTCAGTGTCGGGTCCTCAGGGATCAGTCCTAGGTCCTCTTCTCTTCCTCTCAGTGTCGGGTCCTCAGGGATCAGTCCTAGGTCCTCTTCTCTTCCTCTCAGTGTCGGGTCCTCAGGGCTCAGTCCTAGGTCCTCTTCTCTTCCTCTCAATGTCGGGGTCCTCAGGGCTCAGTCCTAGTTCCTCTTCTCTTCCTCTCAGTGTCGGGTCCTCAGGGCTCAGTCCTAGGTCCTCTTCTCTTCCTCTCAATGTCGGGGTCCTCAGGGCTCAGTCCTAGTTCCTCTTCTCTTCCTCTCAGTGTCGGGTCCTCAGGGCTCAGTCCTAGGTCCTCTTCTCTTCCTCTCAGTGTCTGGTCCTCAGGGCTCAGTCCTAGATCCTCTTCTCTTCTCCTCTTCCTCTGTGTCGGGTCCTCAGGGCTCAGTCCTAGTTCCTCTTCTCTTCCTCTCAGTGTCGGGTCCTCAGGGCTCAGTCCTAGGTCCTCTTCTCTTCCTCTCAGTGTCTGGTCCTCAGGGCTCAGTCCTAGGTCCTCTTCTCTTCTCCTCTTCCTCTCAGTGTCGGGTCCTCAGGGCTCAGTCCTAGGTCCTCTTCTCTTCCTCTCAGTGTCGGGTCCTCAGGGCTCAGTCCTAGGTCCTCTTCTCTTCCTCTCAGTGTCGGGGTCCTCAGGGCTCAGTCCTAGGCCCTCTTCCCTTCTCCTCGTCCTCTGTGTCGGGGTCCTCAGGGCTCAGTCGTAGGTCCTCTTCTGTTCTCTTCCTCTGTGTCGGGGTCCTCAGGGCTCAGTCCTAGGTCCTCTTCTCTTCCTCTCAGTGTCGGGTCCTCAGGGCTCAGTCCTAGGTACTCTTCTCTTCTCCTCTTCCTCTCAGTGTCGGGGTCCTCAGGGCTCAGTCCTAGGTCCTCTTCTCTTCTCCTCTTCCTCTGTGTCGGGTCCTCAGGGCTCAGTCCTAGTTCCTCTTCTCTACCTCTCAGTGTCGGGGTCCTCAGGGCTCAGTCCTAGGTCCTCTTCTGTTCTCTTCTCTTCCTAGGTCCTCTTTTCTCCTCTTCCTCTCAGTGTCGGGTCCTCAGGGCTCAGTCCTAGGTCCTCTTCTCTTCCTCTCAGTGTCGGGGTCCTCAGGGCTCAGTCCTAGGTCCTCTTCTCTTCCTCTCAGTGTCGGGGTCCTCAGGGCTCAGTCCTAGGCCCTCTTCTCTTCTTCCTCTGTGTCGGGTCCTCAGGGCTCAGTCCTAGGTCCTCTTCTCTTCCTCTCAGTGTCGGGTCCTCAGGGCTCAGTTCTAGGTCCTCTTCTCTTCCTCTCAGTGTCGGGGTCCTCAGGGCTCAGTCCTAGGTCCTCTTCTCTTCTCCTCTTCCTCTAAGTGTCGGGTCCTCAGGGCTCTGTCCTAGGTCCTCTTCTCTTCTCCTCTTCCTCTCAGTGTCGGGTCCTCAGGGCTCAGTCCTAGGTCCTCTTCTCTTCTCCTCTTCCTCTCAGTGTCGGGGTCCTCAGGGCTCAGTCCTAGGTCCTCTTCTCTTCCTCTCAGTGTCGGGGTCCTCAGGGCTCAGTCCTAGGTCCTCTTCTCTTCTCCTCTTCCTCTCAGTGTCGGGTCCTCAGGGCTCAGTCCTAGGTCCTCTTCTCTTCCTCTCAGTGTCTGGTCCTCAGGGCTCAGTCCTAGGTCCTCTTCTCTTCTCCTCTTCCTCTCAGTGTCGGGTCCTCAGGGCTCAGTCCTAGGTCCTCTTCTCTTCCTCTCAGTGTCGGGGTCCTCAGGGCTCAGTCCTAGGCCCTCTTCCCTTCTCCTCGTCCTCTGTGTCGGGGTCCTCAGGGCTCAGTCCTAGGTCCTCTTCTCTTCCTCTCAGTGTCGGGTCCTCAGGGCTCAGTCCTAGGTCCTCTTCTCTTCTCCTCTTCCTCTCAGTGTCGGGTCCTCAGGGCTCAGTCCTAGGTCCTCTTCTCTTCCTCTCAGTGTCGGGTCCTCAGGGCTCAGTCCTAGGTCCTCTTCTCTTCCTCTCAGTGTCGGGGTCCTCAGGGCTCAGTCCTAGGCCCTCTTCTGTTCTCTTCCTCTCAGTGTCGGGTCCTCAGGGCTCAGCCCTAGGTCCTCTTCTCTTCCTCTCAGTGTTGGGGTCCTCAGGGCTCAGTCCTAGGTCCTCTTCTCTTCCTCTCAGTGTCGGGTCCTCAGGGCTCAGTCCTAGGTCCTCTTCTCTTCCTCTCAGTGTCGGGGTCCTCAGGGCTCAGTCCTAGGTCCTCTTCTCTTCCTCTCAGTGTCGGGTCCTCAGGGCTCAGTCCTAGGTCCTCTTCTCTTCCTCTCAGTGTCGGGTCCTCAGGGCTCAGTCCTAGGTCCTCTTCTCTTCTCCTCTTCCTCTCAGTGTCGGGTCCTCAGGGCTCAGTCCTAGGTCCTCTTCTCTTCCTCTCAGTGTCGGGGTCCTCAGGGCTCAGTCCTAGGCCCTCTTCTGTTCTCTTCCTCTCAGTGTCGGGTCCTCAGGGCTCAGCCCTAGGTCCTCTTCTCTTCCTCTCAGTGTTGGGGTCCTCAGGGCTCAGTCCTAGGTCCTCTTCTCTTCCTCTCAGTGTCGGGTCCTCAGGGCTCAGTCCTAGGTCCTCTTCTCTTCCTCTCAGTGTCGGGGTCCTCAGGGCTCAGTCCTAGGTCCTCTTCTCTTCCTCTCAGTGTCGGGTCCTCAGGGCTCAGTCCTAGGTCCTCTTCTCTTCTCCTCTTCCTCTCAGTGTTGGGTCCTCAGGGCTCAGTCCTAGTTCCTCTTCTCTTCCTCTCAGTGTCAGGGTCCTCAGGGCTCAGTCCTAGGTCCTCTTCTCTTCTCCTCTTCCTCTCAGTGTCGGGTCCTCAGGGCTCAGTCCTAGGTCCTCTTCTCTTCCTCTCAGTGTCGGGTCCTCAGGGCTCAGTTCTAGGTCCTCTTCTCTTCCTCTCAGTGTCGGGTCCTCAGGGCTCAGTCCTAGGTCCTCTTCTCTTCCTCTCAGTGTCGGGGTCCTCAGGGCTCAGTCCTAGGTCCTCTTCCCTTCTCCTCGTCCTCTGTGTCGGGGTCCTCAGGGCTCAGTTCTAGGTCCTCTTCTCTTCCGCTCAGTGTCGGGGTCCTCAGGGCTCAGTCCTAGGTCCTCTTCTCCCTCCATTCTGCCCCCATTGGTCAGATCATCAGCATCTACTAAACGACCAAACCCCGACTTCTCCATCAGGGTCTGTGGGATCACCAGTGGTGTAACAGCCGTAGCAGCTGCTAGGGGCTTCCATTGCCCAGGGGCCCGGGATGGACTGCGAAACAAATGTAAATAATGCCGTTCTCTTGGCCTATCACAGCCTGGTAGTAACAGGGGCCCGCTGCCTACCCAGACAGCCGCTTACCCACCCCCACAGCACAGCCGCTCGCCCGCAAAGTCCCCCGCAGGTGCGCTCACCTGCCTGCCAGACGAAAATGTATTTATCCAAGTATGTATATTTAGAGAGATACGTAGAAATATATCTGTATAAATACTGTATATATGTGTACTTTCTGTTTGTGTATACGCTGTATGTAAGTATATAAAAGTGTGAGGGCAAAACTTTATGGGGCACATTTACCAAGAGCAGCGCACCGTGTTCCCCGGTGTAATTGTTACGCTGATTCACCCTCTAGACTCCTGTAACTCCCTACTTATCGGGCTTCCACTCATTAAACTCTCCATTCTTAATGCAGCAGCCAGGCTCATCTTTCAGACAAAACGCTACATGGATGCCTTGAGTAAGAGTTTGGAATAATAACCCTCATCCATACAGCTCTGCACAAAGCACTGCCCCTCTCTACCCCTCCCCAGTCTATCGCCCAACCCGCACTCTTCAAATTGATATTAAAGGACACCTGTCATCAGGTCTGTGTCACTTGTCCTGTCACTACTACCTGTTGGAGCAGCTCACAAGGTTCCCATCCCAGCCTTTATCTAGTTATTTCATACATTAATCATTGTAAAATCATCTATTCTTTATTATGTAAATGAGGCTGGTCACATGGTCAGAGGCAGTGATGTCACCCCTGTTACCCCTCCCCTCTCCTCCCCCTGCTCATGTCTGTGTGTAATGTATAGTAAAGCATGGCTAGTGTGTGTATGTCATCTGCTGACATGCTGCATCCTCCTAATACACAGGTGAGAGACACAGACATCAGCTACACAAGTACCTGACATGTTCTGCTGTAACATGTGCAACACCCTCGCCGATGCAATGGCGAGGGAGGGTTTGCGAATACGTCCCACCTGCATGTAATCACCTTACACTACATGGTCCTGATAGGACATAGGGGTATTGCAGTGGTGAATCCTGCCTGGCAAGGCAGAGGTTAAGTATTTTGTATGATGCAAGATGCTGTTGTCCAATGATATGTGTTACATCCTGTGCTCTGTAAGCTGAGATGTGATTGGAGGAGCAGCCACCACCTGACCAAAGGGAGGTAATAAAACCTCTGGCCAGGAATGTTCTGGATGATTATTCTAGTGGAGATATAGAAGATTCTGAGAACTCTGGAGAAGTCTCTCCCAGATGAGAAGAGGAGAAGAAGATCTTGTAGACTTAGAGTGAGTGAGTGAGTGAGAAATCTCTGTCTAGCCCATACCAGAGCAGGAAGAGCCTAGCCCCTGCCTCTGAAGAGTGGAGTATTAGACTAGAGTTAGTGTAGTGAGGAAAAGGGGTATCATCTTACCTTTAAAGGTGATACCTGAAGCCCTACAGGACAAGCTGAAGCTTCCTACCAGGACACAGCTGCCTCCCAGCCGGCCCTCTACATCCAGGCTGGTGATCTCCTGAGGCTCCCTCCAACTCACATCTCAGCACTCCATCTACCTGTTAAAGGCACGTTGCTGCGGTTCCTGCCGGTTCAAATAAAGAACTAAGTTGTTTTCTTCAACTTTTGTCTCCGTCTGGTCCCTGCTAATACGGCTGCCTTCATCACCGGCACCCTGTCCTTCACCCAGAGACTCACACTCGGGACATTAAGGGGTTGCCCCAGGGAGATCCGCTATAGCAGCCTCTCCCTCATCTTTTCTTGCCAACACCACCCTGCTGGAGACCTGCCAGGCTGTAGGACAGCCCTCCGGTTCCCCCGTACCAAGCACCGTGACAATAGCGTGCTTAGGCCGCAACCGCCAGCCACTCCGGTACCGCGGGCCCCGGCTGTCTCCAGGCCTCACCTCAAGGGCTAGGCCCCGGTGGGGGATGTTGCAAGTGGCGTCACGAACAGGATTGATACTTCTGTGCCTTATTCCGGCATTAAAGACTTTCCTTTATTGAAAAGACTGTGCTGCCTAACCCTGCTGCCATCCGGGTTTAGGCCCAAAGGAATTGTGTGTTTCTGGACGGAACTGTGTTATACTGCTGCCACGTGCTGTCGAGCACCGCTCCAGCACTCAGGAGGTTAATCCCGGCAAGAACTGTACCAGCTCTGCTACATCCGGCGCTGCCGCGCCTGAAGATTTTTACCTCAGAAACTGTGGCGCAGCAAATAATTCAAGCCCGCCAAAACCTTCACTGGCGGGAAACCCAGATGACGCACCAAGCTCCACCCACGCGCGAAGGGCGCGAACCCCGCCTCCTGTGGCGCAGGAAAAATTAGAGCCCGCCACAGCTCTTGGCGGGAAGGACTTGGACTCCTCCCACTGGCTCGAGGCGGACTTCCTGCCCCGCCTCAGAGAAACGCCAGAACTCGAGTGGATTTTGGACAGTGAGGACAGCATCATGTGGGGTCCTCCGCCCTTCCCTCCTGTGGAGCGTCCTGAGTTCTTTGAAGTGCTGGAGACCATGGTGGTGGTCTCTGCGCAGCCGGTCCGGAGGCCCTTTGCTGGGCACCGGCTGCACCGAGGACTGACCCGAGCATTCGTCACCCTGCGGTATGTCCAGACGGTGACGGAGTACCAAGTTCCACCCGGGCGGTTCCTCGTACCTATCCCGGTTACCATTCCGGTACCGCAGGCCCACGTGGAGGCGCCACGTGGGGAGGCCCCGACTCCTGTTGAGCCAGCGCCTGGGCCTACTGCTGCTGTGCCACCTGCTCCGAGGCCTACTGTCCCTGCTGTTCGGCCTGCTAGCCCTGCTGTGACGGTTCCTGATCCTCCGGCTGCTCCCGCTCCTGTTCCGGCACCTGCCCGACCATCACGGAGATCCGAGCCTGCACCGGAGCCACGAGCCCCAGCACCTCCGCAGCCTCGAGGCCGAGGTGAGGCCGCCCGCCAGCGACTCCGGGACGCTGTCTCGGAGCAGCGACGCCGCGAGAAGGAGGCCCAACGCTACATGGCCGGCCGGTCTACAGCTGGAGCCTGGGTGGAAAAGAACCGCACCACCGGCATGGTCCGGTTCTTCGATAAGCAGCGTGGCTATGGCTTCGCCACCCAGGACTACACCGGACGGGAAGTATTTATACCCTGCCGGTCTGTCAAGAGGCCTGATCTGCCGGAGAGCCAGCACAACCTGAAGCCAGGCGAGTGCATTGAATTCTCCCTGCAAGAGGGGCCCCGAGGACCCTGGGCGGCTGGTGTGATCCGGATCCCCGACTCCGATGAGGACCGCTACCTCCCGTACGACGACTGGTATGAGGACGACGAGTGGCCGGAATCTCCGAACACCTCTTCTTCCTCGGCTGCGAGTCCCCGGGCGGTGACTCACGTGAATGCCCCATCCACGGTAATCATGAGTACGGGTCCCATTGCCATCCATGGGCCGGGCATGATCCAGGGCGCCACCCCCACCGTCTCCCCTGCCGGGAGCATTGCCAGGTCCCGCGGTTCTTCTGTGGGGGAAGACATCCCGGCTAGCGAACCTTGTCCGGAGGTTCCGTCTAGGCCCACATCTCCCCTTGCCGGTTACCAATGGGGTGATGACCCGGCCCCGGAAGAACCGGAGCTGGAGGGAGCTGCGGCGCTGCCGCAGGTCCCAGTTTATTTCTTCCTGGACCCCTCCGTGGTCCCTGGCTCAGTTGAGCCCCCGGCTGGAACAGCCGACATCCTGGGCGACAGTGCTCCTCCCCCTGAAGGTCCGGAGGATGTTGCTGCACCTGCAGTACCCACTACTGCCACCGGGTGTCCCCAGCCGGCACCTACTCCCGCTGAGGATGCACAGGATTCCCCGCTGGAGCCGGATCCTGTCCCTGCTGAACCCAGCGGGAGTAGGTGCCGGCTGGGGACACCCGGTGGCAGTAGTGGGTACTGCAGGTGCAGCAACATCCTCCGGACCTTCAGGGGGAGGAGCACTGTCGCCCGGGATGTCGGCTGTTCCAGCCGGGGGCTCAACTGAGCCAGGGACCACGGAGGGGTCCAGGAAGAAATAAACTGGGACCTGCGGCAGCGCCGCAGCTCCCACCAGCTCCGGTTCCCCCATACCAAGCACCGTGACAATAGCGTGCTTGGGCCGCAACCGCCAGCCACTCCGGTACCGCGGGCCCCGGCTGTATCCAGGCCTCACCGCAAACGCTAGGCCCCGGTGGGGGGATGTTGCACATGGCTGTATGGAGCTGCTGTATCTCTCCTAAACACACAAATGCACACACAGACTGCAGGGGGCGTGGCCACCAGGAAGCTCATCATTATACAGCCTCACACCATTATACAGGCTTTCAGTCAAGCACTGGGGGTGTGGCTGTGCCTCCCACTCATGAATAGAGTGGACAGCTTGAATATGCTAATGCTTCATTGGACATTTCACAGGTCATTTGCATACAGCTTTAGGACCTCATTGCTTAGGTTTACAGGCATGTAGAGGGACAATAAAGGGATAGAGGCAATGCTCTCTAATGGCAGTTTATGAAAATATATTTAGTTTAGGGGGGTTATTTTGCATGACGGGTTCTCTTTAATATTAAATTATTCTCTACATTAAGCCGAACCTCTCACTGACATCTCCAGAATTTCTCCTGAGCTGAACCAATTCTCTGGAATGCCCTTCCCCGGACTATCAGACTAATCCCCACCCTTATATCCCATCTCTAGGCAGATCGATCACACTTGCCAAATGCATGAACTCTCATTACTAACAAACATTGTGTTCTCCTCCCATCTCATCCGACAAACACCAAGCTCCAGGATTCTCTCCAGATGCCACTGGTTCAGAATCTTTAGTTATTTTACTCTGTTCCCTTACAAGCTCTTATCCCTCTTGTGTTCTCCCCTCATCCTCAGACTGTAAGCTCTTGTGTCACCCCCTCATCCTCATAGACTGTAAGCTCTTGTGTCACCCCCTCATCCTCATAGACTGTAAGCTCTTGTGTCACCCCCTCATCCTCATAGACTGTAAGCTCTTGTGTCACCCCCTCATCCTCATAGACTGTAAGCTCTTGTGTCCTCCCCTCGTTGTCCCTGAGGTTCTGGAAGACGCACCTGGTGCCGGAGAGAAGAGCTTTCCTTCTGGCCCAGCTGATGGTCACCTTCTGTATTGGCGTAGCCTCCTCCTCCACCAACATCCACCTCCGCCGAACCTTCTCCCAAAGTTGTGGGAAGCCCAGGAAGATGGTGGGGCGGACATCACACAGGGTAGACACCAGAGACCCCTGGGGATCAAGGACATTCATTTAATGCCCAAAATCTTCAGAGAAGACCCTGTCCCCATGTGTCCTCACAGCTTAGGAAGTCCCTACCTCCCGATACAACATGCACTACTCCTAGGTTACACACAATGTACCTGGAGCCACAGAATCCACGTAGAAGGAGCCTCCACACACCAGACATTCGTAATGAAGCCACACACCCCCCCCCCCCCAGGTAATAGGCAGCTAATGTACCTGCAGCCTGGAGCCACATCTCGGGTCACACATGGGACCTTCTACAAAGTGCTGGATCATTGCTAGTCAGTAACAGAAGCCACAATTCTGCAGTGAATAAACGTGGACATGTTCGGCTCCTTACCTTTTGAGCATTGGGCTCTGCAAAGTATGTGACCCCTC
>NW_027285244.1:65000-83109 GCF_040894005.1 Engystomops pustulosus | reverse complement strand
AGTTCTATCCGGCCAAGAGTCACTGTTCCCCGGCCCACACTTGGCAGTAGGTCCGGGGAGGAATAATGGCCCATGGGAAGTAGGAGCTCACTTGGCTCTAAGTCTTCGAGAGGTATAATGCCCATGGAAGTAAGAGCTCCTACTTCCAAAGGGCAAGTCAGCGGGAGAAGCCACTTCGCCTACCCGGCCAAGTGTCACTGTCCCCCGGCCAGACTTGGCGGCAAGTCCCGGGGAGGAATAATGCCCATGGAAGTAGGAGCTCCTACTTCCAAAGGGGCAAGTCAGCGGGAGAAGCCACTTCGCCTACCCGGCCAAGTGTCACTGTCCCCCGGCCAGACTTGGCGGCAAGTCCCGGGGAGGAATAATGCCCATGGAAGTAGGAGCTCCTCCTTCCAAAGGGGCAAGTCAGCGGGAGAAGCCACTTCGCCTACCCGGCCAAGTGTCACTGTCCCCCGGCCAGACTTGGCGGCAAGTCCCGGGGAGGAATAATGCCCATGGAAGTAGGAGCTCACTTGGCTCTAAGTCTTCGAGAGGTATAATGCCCATGGAAGTAAGAGCTCCTACTTCCAAAGGGGCAAGTCAGCGGGAGAAGCCACTTCGCCTACCCGGCCAAGTGTCACTGTCCCCCCGGCCAGACTTGGCGGCAAGTCCCGGGAGGAATAATGCCCATGGAAGTAGGAGCTCCTACTTCCAAAGGGGCAAGTCAGCGGGAGAAGCCACTTCGCCTACCCGGCCAAGTGTCACTGTCCCCCGGCCAGACTTGGCGGCAAGTCCCGGGGAGGAATAATGCCCATGGAAGTAGGAGCTCCTCCTTCCAAAGGGCAAGTCAGCGGGAGAAGCCACTTCGCCTACCCGGCCAAGTGTCACTGTCCCCCGGCCAGACTTGGCGGCAAGTCCCGGGGAGGAATAATGCCCATGGAAGTAGGAGCTCCTACTTCCAAAGGGGCAAGTCAGCGGGAGAAGCCACTTCGCCTACCCGGCCAAGTGTCACTGTCCCCCGGCCAGACTTGGCGGCAAGTCCCGGGGAGGAATAATGCCCATGGAAGTAGGAGCTCCTACTTCCAAAGGGGCAAGTCAGCGGGAGAAGCCACTTCGCCTACCCGGCCAAGTGTCACTGTCCCCCGGCCAGACTTGGCGGCAAGTCCCGGGGAGAATAATGCCCATGGAAGTAGGAGCTCCTACTTCCAAAGGGGCAAGTCAGCGGGAGAAGCCACTTCGCCTACCCGGCCAAGTGTCACTGTCCCCCGGCCAGACTTGGCGGCAAGTCCCGGGGAGGAATAATGCCCATGGAAGTAGGAGCTCACTTGGCTCTAAGTCTTCGAGAGGTATAATGCCCATGGAAGTAAGAGCTCCTACTTCCAAAGGGGCAAGTCAGCGGGAGAAGCCACTTCGCCTACCCGGCCAAGTGTCACTGTCCCCCGGCCAGACTTGGCGGCAAGTCCCGGGGAGGAATAATGCCCCATGGAGCTCGGGCAGACTAGAAGTAACCTCGTCTGCCCGCTGGAGGGCGCCCTTCCCGGAGCGGAGGGGACCCCCTTGGCCACAAAGTGCAAGCCGAGTTTGGAGCTCGAAACCCGGCCACGCTTGGTCGTAGGTCCCGGTGAGGAACATGGCCATGGAAGTCGGAGCTCAAACCTCCAAATTGACCTCAGCGGGAGCACTTGCTGAGGCTGCCCGGGCATGGGTTACTGTTCCCCGGGCACACTTGGTCGTAGGTCCAAGTGTGGAACGTGTCCATGGAAGTTGAAGTGAAGAGAACCGCGAAAGGGAGTTTTTTGCGCGAAGCCGCGGCCGAGGAGGGCTCACCGATCCCGGCGTGATTTCTGCCAGGCCCGGTACCCAAACCGAACTCCGCATGGTGGCTGGATCCGCGACCCTGGAACCCTGGGCCGGGAGCCTAGGGGCGAGAGGGGCCCCATGGAGCTCGGGCAGACTAGAAGTACCCTCGTCTGCCCGCTGGAGGGCGCCCTTCCCGGAGCGGAGGGGACCCCCCAAGCGACCAAGTGCAAGCCGAGTTTGGAGCTCGAAACTCGGCCACACTTGGTAGTATGTCCCGGTGAGGAACATGCCCATGGAAGTAAGAGCTCAGCGGGAGCAGCCACTCAGGCTACCCGGGAATGTGTCACTGTCCCCCGGCCAAGACTTGGCGGCAGGTCCCGGGGAGGAATAGTGCTCATGGAAGTAGCTCAGCGGGAGCAGCCACTCAGGCTACCCGGGAATGTGTCACTGTCCCCCGGCCAGACTTGGCGGCAGGTCCCGGGGAGGAATAGTGCTCATGGAAGTAGCTCAGCGGGAGCAGCCACTCAGGCTACCCGGGAATGTGTCACTGTCCCTCGGCCACACTTGGTCGTTGATTCCTGATGAGGAACATGCCCATGGCACTAAAGAGTGCAGCGGGAGCAGCCGCTCAGGCTACCCGGGAATGTGTCACTGTCCCCCGGCCAGACTTGGCGGCAGGTCCGGGGAGGAATAGTGCCCATGGAAGTCGGAGCTCCAACCTCCAAGTTGACCTCAGCGGGAGCAGCCGCTGAGGCTACCCGGGCATGGGTGACTGTTCCCCGCCACACTTGGTCGGAGGTCCCGGTGTGGAACATGCCCATGGAAGTTGAAGGGAAGAGAACCGCGAAAGGGAGTTTGGGAGGCTGAGCCGCGGCCGAGGAGGTCTCACCGATCCCGGCGTGATTCCAGCCAGGCCCGGTACCCTATACCGAACTCGACAGGGTGGCTGTATCCGGGACCCTGGAACCCTGGGCGGGGAGCCTAGGGGCGAGAGGGGCCCCATGGAGCTCGGGCAGACTAGAAGTACCCTCGTCTGCCCGCTGGAGGGCGCCCTTCCCGGAGCGGAGGGGACCCCCCAAGCGACCAAGTGCAAGCCGAGTTTGGAGCTCGAAACCCGGCCACACTTGGTAGTTGGTCCCGGTGAGGAACATGCCCATGGAAGTAAGAGCTCAGCGGGAGCAGCCACTCAGGCTACCCGGCAATGTGTCACTGTCCCCCGGCCAAGACTTGGCGGCAAGTCCCGGGGAGGAATAGTGCCCATGGAAGTAGCTCAGCGGGAGCAGCTGCTGAGGCTACCCGGGAATGTGTCACTGTCCCCCGGCCAGACTTGGCGGCAGGTCCCGGGGAGGAATAGTGCTCATGGAAGTAGCTCAGCGGGAGCAGCTGCTGAGGCTACCCGGGAATGTGTCACTGTCCCTGGGCCACACTTGGTCGTTGGTTCCTGATGAGGAACATGCCCATGGAAGTAAGAGTTCAGCGGGAGAAGCCGCTCAAGCTACCCGGGAATGTGTCACTGTCCCCCGGCCAGACTTGGCGGCAGGTCCCGGGGAGGAACAGTGCCCATGGAAGTCGGAGCTCCAACCTCCAAGTTGACCTCAGCGGGAGCACTTGCTGAGGCTACCCGGGCATGGGCGACTGTTCCCCGGCCACACTTGGTCGGAGGTCCCGGTGTGGAACATGCCCATGGAAGTTGAAGGGAAGAGAACCGCGAAAGGGAGTCTGGAGGCTGAGCCGCGGCCGAGGAGGTCTCACCGATCCCGGCGTGATTCCAGCCAGGCCCGGTACCCTATACCGAACTCGACAGGGTGGCTGTATCCGGGACCCTGGAACCCTGGGCGGGGAGCCTAGGGGCGAGAGGGGCCCCATGGAGCTCGGGCAGACTAGAAGTACCCTCGTCTGCCCGCTGGAGGGCGCCCTTCCCGGAGCGGAGGGGACCCCCCAAGCGACCAAGTGCAAGCCGAGTTTGGAGCTCGAAACCCGGCCACACTTGGTAGTATGTCCCGGTGAGGAACATGCCCATGGAAGTAAGAGCTCAGCGGGAGCAGCCACTCAGGCTACCCGGGAATGTGTCACTGTCCCCCGGCCAAGACTTGGCGGCAAGTCCCGGGGAGGAATAGTTCCCATGGAAGTAGCTCAGCGGGAGCAGCTGCTGAGGCTACCCGGGAATGTGTCACTGTCCCCCGGCCAGACTTGGCGGCAGGTCCCGGGGAGGAATAGTGCTCATGGAAGTAGCTCAGCGGGAGCAGCTGCTGAGGCTACCCGGGAATGTGTCACTGTCCCTGGGCCACACTTGGTCGTTGGTTCCTGATGAGGAACATGCCATGGAAGTAAGAGTTCAGCGGGAGAAGCCGCTCAAGCTACCCGGGAATGTGTCACTGTCCCCCGGCCAGACTTGGCGGCAGGTCCCGGGGAGGAACAGTGCCCATGGAAGTCGGAGCTCCAACCTCCAAGTTGACCTCAGCGGGAGCACTTGCTGAGGCTACCCGGGCATGGGCGACTGTTCCCCGGCCACACTTGGTCGGAGGTCCCGGTGTGGAACATGCCCATGGAAGTTGAAGGGAAGAGAACCGCGAAAGGGAGTTTGGAGGCTGAGCCGCGGCCGAGGAGGTCTCACCGATCCCGGCGTGATTCCAGCCAGGCCCGGTACCCTATACCGAACTCGACAGGGTGGCTGTATCCGGGACCCTGGAACCCTGGGCGGGGAGCCTAGGGGCGAGAGGGGCCCCATGGAGCTCGGGCAGACTAGAAGTACCCTCGTCTGCCCGCTGGAGGGCGCCCTTCCCGGAGCGGAGGGGACCCCCCAAGCGACCAAGTGCAAGCCGAGTTTGGAGCTCGAAACCCGGCCACACTTGGTAGTTGGTCCCGGTGAGGAACATGCCCATGGAAGTAAGAGCTCAGCGGGAGCAGCCACTCAGGCTACCCGGCAATGTGTCACTGTCCCCCGGCCAAGACTTGGCGGCAAGTCCCGGGGAGGAATAGTGCCCATGGAAGTAGCTCAGCGGGAGCAGCTGCTGAGGCTACCCGGGAATGTGTCACTGTCCCCCGGCCAGACTTGGCGGCAGGTCCCGGGGAGGAATAGTGCTCATGGAAGTAGCTCAGCGGGAGCAGCTGCTGAGGCTACCCGGGAATGTGTCACTGTCCCTGGGCCACACTTGGTCGTTGGTTCCTGATGAGGAACATGCCCATGGAAGTAAGAGTTCAGCGGGAGAAGCCGCTCAAGCTACCCGGGAATGTGTCACTGTCCCCCGGCCAGACTTGGCGGCAGGTCCCGGGGAGGAACAGTGCCCATGGAAGTCGGAGCTCCAACCTCCAAGTTGACCTCAGCGGGAGCACTTGCTGAGGCTACCCGGGCATGGGCGACTGTTCCCCGGCCACACTTGGTCGGAGGTCCCGGTGTGGAACATGCCCATGGAAGTTGAAGGGAAGAGAACCGCGAAAGGGAGTCTGGAGGCTGAGCCGCGGCCGAGGAGGTCTCACCGATCCCGGCGTGATTCCAGCCAGGCCCGGTACCCTATACCGAACTCGACAGGGTGGCTGTATCCGGGACCCTGGAACCCTGGGCGGGGAGCCTAGGGGCGAGAGGGGCCCCATGGAGCTCGGGCAGACTAGAAGTACCCTCGTCTGCCCGCTGGAGGGCGCCCTTCCCGGAGCGGAGGGGACCCCCCAAGCGACCAAGTGCAAGCCGAGTTTGGAGCTCGAAACCCGGCCACACTTGGTAGTTGGTCCCGGTGAGGAACATGCCCATGGAAGTAAGAGCTCAGCGGGAGCAGCCACTCAGGCTACCCGGCAATGTGTCACTGTCCCCCGGCCAAGACTTGGCGGCAAGTCCCGGGGAGGAATAGTGCCCATGGAAGTAGCTCAGCGGGAGCAGCTGCTGAGGCTACCCGGGAATGTGTCACTGTCCCTGGGCCACACTTGGTCGTTGGTTCCTGATGAGGAACATGCCCATGGAAGTAAGAGTTCAGCGGGAGAAGCCGCTCAAGCTACCCGGGAATGTGTCACTGTCCCCCGGCCAGACTTGGCGGCAGGTCCCGGGGAGGAACAGTGCCCATGGAAGTCGGAGCTCCAACCTCCAAGTTGACCTCAGCGGGAGCACTTGCTGAGGCTACCCGGGCATGGGCGACTGTTCCCCGGCCACACTTGGTCGGAGGTCCCGGTGTGGAACATGCCCATGGAAGTTGAAGGGAAGAGAACCGCGAAAGGGAGTTTGGAGGCTGAGCCGCGGCCGAGGAGGTCTCACCGATCCCGGCGTGATTCCAGCCAGGCCCGGTACCCTATACCGAACTCGACAGGGTGGCTGTATCCGGGACCCTGGAACCCTGGGCGGGGAGCCTAGGGGCGAGAGGGGCCCCATGGAGCTCGGGCAGACTAGAAGTACCCTCGTCTGCCCGCTGGAGGGCGCCCTTCCCGGAGCGGAGGGGACCCCCCAAGCGACCAAGTGCAAGCCGAGTTTGGAGCTCGAAACCCGGCCACACTTGGTAGTATGTCCCGGTGAGGAACATGCCCATGGAAGTGAGAGCTCAGCGGGAGCAGCCACTCAGGCTACCCGGGAATGTGTCACTGTCCCCCGGCCAAGACTTGGCGGCAAGTCCCGGGGAGGAATAGTGCCCATGGAAGTAGCTCAGCGGGAGCAGCCACTCAGGCTACCCGGGAATGTGTCACTGTCCCCCGGCCAAGACTTGGCGGCAAGTCCCGGGGAGGAATAGTGCCCATGGAAGTAGCTCAGCGGGAGCAGCCACTCAGGCTACCCGGGAATGTGTCACTGTCCCTCGGCCACACTTGGTCGTAGGTCCCGGTGAGGAACATGCCCATGGAAGTCGGAGCTCCAACCTCCAACCGGGTGAAGCCTCCGAGAGCTAGCCGGGAATAGGGCGCCAATCCCGGCTACCGCCCTCCAGGCTTGCCCCGGTCGAAAGACCTACGTCCTCGCACCAGCACAAGCGCAAAAATTTTCTAAGTGTGGGAGAACCGAGGACCCGCCCGGTGGCACTCTGCCTCTCGCTGCCGCCCTCCTGGAAGCGTCCTCGGTCACTGTGTGTGCGGCAGATATCAGAGCTCCGGAAAGGTGAAAAAGAACCGGTAAGAGGGCGAATCCGGCAGCTCCCTGCCGGGCGAGGACCACCGCGAGCGGCGGGGACGTCAGACGGGAGACGCGCGGCGGACCTTCCGTCGGAGTGCCTGGGATTTTGACCTCGGAGAAGTTCGAAAAAATTATGCGGTCGGAGCTGTCTGCCCCGGCCGGGGAAGGCTCACCGCCGGCGGCTGCCAACCCCTGGCTTGCCCGCTGGATGCCCTTTCGGAGGCTGCTGAAAAAGAACTGTCAGGCGGGCACCTCTCGGAAGAACCGCAGACCAAAACGACCGGTAAAAATTTTGGGCGATCCGACACGTAGTGCACCTTCGGCGGCAGAGAAAAGCAGCAAAAATACCGGTCAGAGAAGGGGAGTTTTGGTCGACTCTGCCAGGTTTTTGCACTAAGTCAGATCCGTAATGCCAGCGGGACTGAGTCGCTTTTGCGTGCCGTGGTCCTGGAGGCCTGCTCGGACAGAGCGGTCCTTCGGGTCCCGCGGGAAGGGGCATTTCATGTTCCTCTGCGGGAGGTGATCCATTTTCTGCGGGAAATGGCGAGCCCCTTCGGCTACAAGAGTGTGTAGGTCCCGCTCAACAGTCTACGTCCTTAACCATCGGGGACTTTGTAGATTTTGCCCAAAATCGCTCTCCGCAGAACAGAGCGTGAGGTCTCCGCGGCGGAGGCCGGAAAAGGTGCGAGGTGAGCGGCATGGTATGACTGGGCTCGTGCCGCTCACTGCTACCCGGAGCGTGGCGCCCTCCGGGTAAAAGGCTAGCCGGGGCGAGTAGGTGGGATGACGGGCGCATAAGCAACGCCGTCCCCGCCGTACAAGGTGCCGGTGGCCTGGCGAACCACCGGCGTAAGGCTAGCCAGGGCGGACCGCGGGGCAGAGGGCGCATAAGCCACGCTCTCTCTCCATCCCACCAGCACAAGCGAAATATTTTCAAAGTGTGGGAGAACCGGCTTCCCGACCGGTGGCACTCTGCCTCTCGCTGCCGCCCTCCTGGAAGCGTCCTCGGTCACTCGGAGTACGGCAGATTTAAGAGCTCCGGAATGGTGAAAAAGAACCGGAGAGAGGGCGACTCCGGCTTCTCTCTGCCGGGCGAGGACCACCGCAGGCGGCGGGGACGTCTGACAGGAGACGGCGCTGCGGGCAGGCTTTAAAAGTGCATGGGGTTTTGGCCTCGGCAAAAGTCGAAAAAATTATGCGGTCGGAGCTGTCTGCCCCGGCCGGGGAAGCTCACCGCCGGCGGCTGCCAACCCCTGGCTTGCCCGCTGGATGCCCTTTCGGAGGCTTCTGAAAAAGAACTGTCAGGCGGGCACCTCTCGGAAGAACCGCAGACCAAAACGACCGGTAAAAATTTTGGGCGATCCGACCCGTAGTGCACCTTCGGCGGCAGAGAAAAGCAACAAAAATACCGGTCAGAGAAGGGGAGTTTTGGTCGACTCTGCCAGGTTTTTGCACTAAGTCAGATCCGTAATGCCAGCGGGACTGAGTCGCTTTTGCGTGCCGTGGTCCTGGAGGCCTGCTCGGACAGAGCGGTCCTGCGGGTCCCGCGGGAAGGGGCATTTCATGTTCCTCTGCGGGAGGTGATCCATTTTCTGCGGGAAATGGCGAGCCCCTTCGGCTACAAGAGTGTGTAGGTCCCGCTGAACAGTCTACGTCCTTAACCATCGGGGACTTTGTAGATTTTGCCCAAAATCGCTCTCCGCAGAACAGAGCGTGAGGTCTCCGCGGCGGAGGCCGGGAAAAGGTGCGAGGTGAGCGGCATGGTATGACTGGGCTCGTGCCGCTCACTGCTACCCGGAGCGTGGCGCCCTCCGGGTAAAAGGCTAGCCGGGGCGAGTAGGTGGGATGACGGGCGCATAAGCAACGCCGTCCCCGCCGTACAAGGTGCCGGTGGCCTGGCGAACCACCGGCGTAAGGCTAGCCAAGGGCGTACCGCGGGGCAGAGGGCGCATAAGCCACGCTCTCTCTCCATCCCACCAGCACAAGCGAAAAATTTTCAAAGTGTGGGAGAACCGGCTTCCCGACCGGTTGCACTCTGCCTCTCGCTGCCGCCCTCCTGGAAGCGTCCTCGGTCACTCGGAGTATGGCAGATTTAAGAGCTCCGGAATGGTGAAAAAGAACCGGAGAGAGGGCGACTCCGGCTTCTCTCTGCCGGGCGAGGACCACCGCAGGCGGCGGGGACGTCTGACAGGAGACGGCGCTGCGGGCAGGCTTTAAAAGTGCATGGGGTTTTGGCCTCGGCGAAAGTCGAAAAAATTATGCGGTCGGAGCTGTCTGCCCCGGCCGGGGAAGGCTCACCGCCGGCGGCTGCCAACCCCTGGCTTGCCGCTGGATGGCCTTTCGGAGGCTGCTGAAAAAGAACTGTCAGGCGGGCACCTCTCGGAAGAACCGCAGACCAAAACGACCGGTAAAAATTTTGGGCGATCCGACCCGTAGTGCACCTTCGGCGGCAGAGAAAAGCAACAAAAATACCGGTCAGAGAAGGGGAGTTTTGGTCGACTCTGCCAGGTTTTTGCACTAAGTCAGATCCGTAATGCCAGCGGGACTGAGTCGCTCTTGCGTGCCGTGGTCCTGGAAGCCTGCTCGGACAGAGTGGTCCTTCGGGTCCCGCGGGAAGGGGCATTTCATGTTCCTCTGCGGGAGGTGGTCCATTTTCTGCGGGAAATGGCGAGCCCCTTCGGCTGCAAGAGTGTGTAGGTCCCGCTCAACAGTCTACGTCCTTAACCATCGGGGACTTTGTAGATTTTGGTCAAGATCGCCCCCCGCATGTCCTAGCGGGAGGTCTCCGCGGCGGAGGCCGGAAAAGGTGCGAGGTGAGCGGCATGGTATGACTGGGCTCGTGCCGCTCACTGCTACCCGGAGCGTGGCGCCCTCCGGGTAAAAGGCTAGCCGGGGCGAGTAGGTGGGATGACGGGCGCATAAGCAACGCCGTCCCCGCCGTACAAGGTGCCGGTGGCCTGGCGAACCACCGGCGTAAGGCTAGCCAAGGGCGTACCGCGGGGCAGAGGGCGCATAAGCCACGCTCTCTCTCCATCCCACCAGCACAAGCGAAAAATTTTCAAAGTGTGGGAGAACCGGCTTCCCGACCAGTTGCACTCTGCCTCTCGCTGCCGCCCTCCTGGAAGCGTCCTCGGTCACTCGGAGTATGGCAGATTTAAGAGCTCCGGAATGGTGAAAAAGAACCGGAGAGAGGGCGACTCCGGCTTCTCTCTGCCGGGCGAGGACCACCGCAGGCGGCGGGGACGTCTGACAGGAGACGGCGCTGCGGGCAGGCTTTAAAAGTGCAAGGGGTTTTGGCCTCGGCGAAAGTCGAAAAAATTATGCGGTCGGAGCTGTCTGCCCCGGCCGGGGAAGGCTCACCGCCGGCGGCTGCCAACCCCTGGCTTGCCCGCTGGATGGCCTTTCGGAGGCTGCTGAAAAAGAACTGTCAGGCGGGCACCTCTCGGAAGAACCGCAGACCAAAACGACCGGTAAAAATTTTGGGCGATCCGACCCGTAGTGCACCTTCGGCGGCAGAGAAAAGCAACAAAAATACCGGTCAGAGAAGGGGAGTTTTGGTCGACTCTGCCAGGTTTTTGCACTAAGTCAGATCCGTAATGCCAGCGGGACTGAGTCGCTCTTGCGTGCCGTGGTCCTGGAAGCCTGCTCGGACAGAGTGGTCCTTCGGGTCCCGCGGGAAGGGGCATTTCATGTTCCTCTGCGGGAGGTGGTCCATTTTCTGCGGGAAATGGCGAGCCCCTTCGGCTGCAAGAGTGTGTAGGTCCCGCTCAACAGTCTACGTCCTTAACCATCGGGGACTTTGTAGATTTTGGTCAAGATCGCCCCCCGCATGTCCTAGCGGGAGGTCCGCGGCGGAGGCCGGAAAAGGTGCGAGGTGAGCGGCATGGTATGACTGGGCTCGTGCCGCTCACTGCTACCCGGAGCGTGGCGCCCTCCGGGTAAAAGGCTAGCCGGGGCGAGTAGGTGGGTTGACGGGCGCATAAGCCACGCCGTCCCCGCCGTACAAGGTGCCGGTGGCCTGGCGAACCACCGGCGTAAGGCTAGCCAAGGGCGTACCGCGGGGCAGAGGGCGCATAAGCCACGCTCTCTCTCCATCCCACCAGCACAAGCGAAAAATTTTCAAAGTGTGGGAGAACCGGCTTCCCGACCGGTGGCACTCTGCCTCTCGCTGCCGTCCTCCTGGAAGCGTCCTCGGTCACTCGGAGTACGGCAGATTTCAGACCTCCGGAATGGTGAAAAAGAACCGGAGAGAGGGCGACTCCGGCTTCTCTCTGCCGGGCGAGGACCACCGCAGGCGGCGGGGACGTCTGACAGGAGACGGCGCTGCGGGCAGGCTTTAAAAGTGCATGGGGTTTTGGCCTCGGCAAAAGTCGAAAAAATTATGCGGTCGGAGCTGTCTGCCCCGGCCGGGGAAGGCTCACCGCCGGCGGCTGCCAACTCATGGCTTGCCCGCTGGATGGCCTTTCGGAGGCTTCTGAAAAAGAACTGTCAGGCGGGCACCTCTCGGAAGAACCGCAGACCAAAACGACCGGTAAAAATTTTGGGCGATCCGACCCGTAGTGCACCTTCGGCGGCAGAGAAAAGCAACAAAAATACCGGTCAGAGAAGGGGAGTTTTGGTCGACTCTGCCAGGTTTTTGCACTAAGTCAGATCCGTAATGCCAGCGGGACTGAGTCGCTTTTGCGTGCCGTGGTCCTGGAGGCCTGCTCGGACAGGGCGGTCCTTTCGGGTCCCGCGGGAAGGGGCATTTCATGTTCCTCTGCGGGAGGTGGTCCATTTTCTGCGGGAAATGGCGAGCCCCTTCGGCTGCAAGAGTGTGTAGGTCCCGCTCAACAGTCTACGTCCTTAACCATCGGGGACTTTGTAGATTTTGGTCAAGATCGCCCCCCGCATGTCCTAGCGGGAGGTCTCCGCGGCGGAGGCCGGAAAAGGTGCGAGGTGAGCGGCATGGTATGACTGGGCTCGTGCCGCTCACTGCTACCCGGAGCGTGGCGCCCTCCGGGTAAAAGGCTAGCCGGGGCGAGCAGGTGGGTTGACGGGCGCATAAGCCACGCCGTCCCCGCCGTACAAGGTGCCGGTGGCCTGGCGAACCACCGGCGTAAGGCTAGACAGGGCGGACCGCGGGGCAGAGGGCGCATAAGCCACGCCGTCCCCGCTGTACAAGGTGCCGGTGGCCTGGCGAACCACCGGCGTAAGGCTAGCCAAGGGCGTACCGCGGGGCAGAGGGCGCATAAGCCACGCTCTCTCTCCATCCCACCAGAACAAGCGAAAAATTTTCAAAGTGTGGGAGAACCGGGGACCCGACCGGTGGCACTCTGCCTCTCGCTGCCGCCCTCCTGGAAGCGTCCTCGGTCACTCGGTGTCCGGCAGATTTCAGAGCTCCGGAATGGTGAAAAAGAACCGGTGAGAGGGCGAAACCGGCTTCTCTCTGCCGGGCGAGGACCACCGCAGGCGGCAAGGGACGTCTGCCAGGAGACGGCGCTGCGGGCAGGCTTTAAAAGTGCATGGGGTTTTGGCCTCGGCGAAAGTCGAAAAAAATTTGCGGTCGGAGCTGTCTGCCCCGGCCGGGGAAGGCTCACCGCCGGCGGCTGCCAACCCCTGGCTTGCCCGCTGGATGCCCTTTCGGAGGCTGCTGAAAAAGAACTGTCAGGCGGGCACCTCTCGGAAGAACCGCAGACCAAAACGACCGGTAAAAATTTTGGGCGATCCGACCCTCAGTGCACCTTCGGCGGCAGAGAAAAGCAACAAAAACACCGGTCAAAGAAGGGAGGTTTTGGTCGACTCTGCCTGGTTTTTGCACAAAGTCAGATCCGTAATGCCAGCGGGACTGAGTCGCTTTTGCGTGCCGTGGTCCTGGAGGCCTGCTCGGACAGAGCGGTCCTTCGGGTCCCGCGGGAAGGGGCATTTCATGTTCCTCTGCGGGAGGTGGTCCATTTTCTGCGGGAAATGGCGAGCCCCATCGGCTACAAGAGTGTGTAGGTCCCGCTCAACAGTCTACGTCCTTAACCATCGGGGACTTTGTAGATTTTGGCAGAAATCGCCCCCCGCAGGTCCTAGCGGGAGGTCTCCGCGGCGGAGGCCGGAGAGGGCGCGAGGTGAGCGGCATGGTATGACTGGGTTCGTGCCGCTCACTGGTACCCGGAGCGTGGCGCCCTCCGGGTAAAAGGCTAGCCGGGGCGAGTAGGTGGGTTGACGGGCGCATAAGCCACGCCGTCCCCGCCGTACAAGGTGCCGGTGGCCTGGCGAACCACCGGCGTAAGGCCAGCCAGGGCGGACCGCGGGGCAGAGGGCGCATAAGCCACGCTCTCTCTCCATCCCACCAGAACAAGCGAAAAATTTTCAAAGTGTGGGAGAACCGGCGACCCGACCGGTGGCACTCTGCCTCTCGCTGCCGCCCTCCTGGAAGCGTCCTCGGTCACTCGGTGTCCGGCAGATTTCAGAGCTCCGGAATGGTGAAAAAGAACCGGAGAGGGGGCGACTCCGGCTTCTCTCTGCCGGGCGAGGACCACCGCAGGCGGCAAGGGACGTCTGACAGGAGACGGCGCTGCGGGCAGGCTTTAAAAGTGCATGGGGTTTTGGCCTCGGCGAAAGTCGAAAAAATTTTGCGGTCGGAGCCGTCTGCCCCGGCCGGGGAAGGCTCACCGCCGGCGGCTGCCAACCCCTGGCTTGCCCGCTGGATGGCCTTTCGGAGGCTGCTGAAAAAGAACTGTCAGGCGGGCACCTCTCGGAAGAACCGCAGACCAAAACGACCGGTAAAAATTTTGGGCGATCCGACCCTCAGTGCACCTTCGGCGGCAGAGAAAAGCATCAAAAATACCGGTCAAAGAAGCGAGGTTTTGGTCGACTCTGCCAGGTTTTTGCACAAAGTGTTGGCATCGTGCGGCGTCGCGCTTTGCCGTACCGTATCCCCAATGGAGCGGCGCCCGGCGGGGTAGGCTAGCCATGTGAGGTCGAGGGCGGGAGGACGGGACGTAAGCCAGGCCGTTCTCCACAAGAAATTCCGGACGCGGAGACCCCTTCTCCGCCCTACGGTCCCCAATGGGGTGGCGCCCGGCGGGTGAGGCTAGCCATGGGAGGACGGGACGTAAGCCAGGCCGTTCTCCACAAGAAATTCCGTACGCGGAGACCCCTTCTCCGCCCTACGGTCCCCAATGGGGTGGCGCCCGGCGGGTGAGGCTAGCCATGTGAGGTCGAGGGCGGGAGGACGGGACGTAAGCCAGGCCGTTCTCCACAAGTAAATTCCGGACGCGGAGACCCCTTCTCCGCCCTACGGTCCCCAATGGGGTGGCGCCCGGCGGGTGAGGCTAGCCGTGTGAGGTCGAGGGCGGGAGGACGGGACGTAAGCCAGGCCGTTCTCCACAAGTAAATTCCGGACGCGGAGACCCCTTCTCCGCCCTACGGTCCCCAATGGGGTGGCGCCCGGCGGGTGAGGCTAGCCATGTGAGGTCGAGGGCGGGAGGACGGGACGTAAGCCAGGCCGTTCTCCACAAGTAAATTCCGGACGCGGAGACCCCTTCTCCGCCCTACGGTCCCCAATGGGGTGGCTCCCGGCGGGTGAGGCTAGCCATGTGAGGTCGAGGGCGGGAGGACGGGACGCAAGCCAGGCCGTTCTCCACAAACTCCCAGCGGTAGAGTCTCGGCTCTCCGCTCTTTTGATCGATCTGACACAGCGCGATCCGGCGGGGCAGGGCACTTTGCTCGGTCAGGGGTATTGGCCCCGGCCGGTTTATGGTAAAGCGTTCCTTAGCCTCAGTCTTGGTCGCGCATCAATCCCCCGCTCCCCGTGAGCGGCTGTGGTCCTCTGCCTAAGGTTGTGTAGCGCGGTGCCAGTGTGGTCCTCGCACGGCCCCGCTCCTGCCACAGCGGTAGGACTCTCTGCTTCGGCTGAGGTTTGCTACGAAGCGTATGGAACGGGCGTACTCCACCGTACCGTGGGTGGGGGGCGGCGGCGGCGGCGGCAGCGTCCAGCGCGGAGCTCCGGCTCCCGCGGCAGCGCCTCGCCTAGTGTCCCTCGGGCAAGTCCAATCGCCCCCCGCCCGGTCGGAGAGCGCAGACACACCTCTGTGTCCACGGTTTATTTCCGCAGCACGAAAAGGGACGGCTCCCGCCTGCTCCTCGCGGCGGCGACGAGGCTTAGACCCACCGTGGCGTATCCGCGGTAGGTATGCTCGTCGGTCGGAGGAGCGGTTGCGGTCGAGTGGTCCCCAGTGTACCCTGTTAGCGCTGCCCGCCTACGCCTGAAGAGCTGCGGACCGAGAAAAAGGTTCGCTCCGCTGCTGACGGCGAAGCGCGCGGCACGCCGCGGAAGAGGAGAGGGAGCGGTCGCCCCCGGGGCGGCTCCCCTCCGAGTCCGGCAGAAGCAGAGATTGTAGCGGAGGGGGGGGTTTCTAAATTCCCCGGGCGTGTTATCCCCAGCGGTAGCCTTTGAACTCTTCAACCGCAAGCACGATCGCACGTTCACAGCACCCGTCACTAGGAGCCGGGCCAGAGGCGGGCGGCAGACGAAACCGACATGAGCGCTTAAGGGTATTGCACCCCCGGCGCCCAGACCCTGGAAATTGAGTCTGCCCCCAAAGCCCACCCGCGTCCTCCTTGGCGCTCCCGGAGTACATGGTCGTAGATGGGCCATCGGTCGCTAATGCCAAACTGCGTCCCAGGGGTGCGTCCCCTCTGACCAACGGCAGACCCATCCCTCTCGCCAATCCGCGGATCCCCGCCAGGTCCCGAACAGGGCTCGTCCTTTAGCGTTTCAAATGCGCCCTCCCCGCCATACGAGGGGTTGAGGACCGTAGCCTTCCCTTACGAGAGGCACCAGGGGTGCGCCTGCTCGAGGGCCCGGCCGTGGGCGTAACGCTTGGGCCGCCCGGGGGAGTCGGTAGACCATGGGAGACCAACACTCGCACACGAACGTTGCCCGTGCTTTTGTGGAAGAGAGCTTCTTGCGAGGTTGTCGCTGCGGTGGCGCCCGGACAAACCCTATCCCTAAAACTTCTGGGGAATTGGCGTCTAAGCCTGCACCCTGCACGGTATCCCTGCACCCACGAAGGGGGCCGTGGAAGGCTTGGGGTCGCGCCGGCGAAACCGACCGGATGCCCGGGGTACTGAACCCCCGGGGTCCCACCCTGGAAATTGAGCCGTCCGACCCCGCCACGTCTTCCTAGTGCTCTCCTTGGCTCCCCCGCCTGTGGGCATCGTTAGGGGCTGCGGTCATCAGCGCCGGCTAAGCTTCGGCAACACGGCCGACCCACCCCTTCGGCGCCTGGGGGTGCCTGGTCCCAGTCCGGGCCGTTCCGTAGGGGCGGCTATCCCTTACATGAGGGACTCGGTGCGTCCGCTCGGGCTGCGGGGCTCCGGCTCCGACAGCCGGGGAGCTGGTTTTGACCGCGGGCCTCCACGGGAACCGGCAGGGACCGGACTAGGCGTCAAGCCGAAAATAACCCCGGCACCCTCTGCTTCCAAAGCGAGGGGACCTTTGGCCGAGCGGGGGCACCGGAAGCCGAACCGACCCCAACCCCTCTTCCTACCCCAGGGCTGGGCTGACCAATCCCCTGATCGGGTCTAAAATGGAAGAAGGGGATTCGAGGGAAGGGGCTGGCGGAAGGCAGTTGCCCGACGGAGTAGGCGAAGGCCAGGCCGTTTCCGAGTCCCGAGCAGAGGAGGGCGAACTCGGCTCTTCATCGACCGACGGCGAGGCGAGGGCGGTGGCTGCCGCGGGGAAGACTCCATTGCTCGTCAGCGCGCTAGGAGCGGGGCCGACTGGCTGCTCGGGGTATGGCATCCCCGGGGGCCCACCCTGGAAATCTTCGCTCCTCAGCCGCTGCAGGTTATAAGGTCCCGCCGCGCGTAAGCGCTCAACTCTCCGACCCACGGATGTCGAGCCCATGGTGAGCCGGCCGTTTCGTACGGGGAAAAGGGGTCCTCTGGCCCCACATCGATCGAGGGGGTTTAGATCCGCGGAGGCACGCACCGCGAGGCGAATCGCTGCTTTTCCCCAAGAGGTTAACCTTCAAACCACCGAGTAGGTTCGGGGCAGGGCCGACAGTCTGCACTGGGGTATTGCATCCCTGGTGGGGCGACCCTGGAAATCTCTGCCCCTTTCCACTCTTTCGGTTGGGCCTCTCGTCGGGGCGAGCGTAAGTCGGCAAGCAGACGTGGGAAGAGGCTTCTTACCGGTGACACTCCCTTCGTGAGAGAGGCAGGTACTCGCCCCGGACCCCGGTCCAAATCTGCGCGGGCCGGACGGCCTCGGCCCTAGCCGAAGGCCGCTCCCGCGAAGCCAGGGAGCCGAAAAAATAACCCCGACACCCTCCGCGACCTCGCGTGCTTCCAAAGCGAGGGGAACCTTTGGCCGAGCGGGGCACCCGAAGCCGAACCGACCCCAACCCCTCTTCTTACCCCAGGGCTGGGCTGACCAATCCCCTGATCGGGTCTAAAATGGAAGAAGGGGATTCGAGGGAAGGGGCTGGCGGAAGGCAGTTGCCCGACGGAGTAGGCGAAGGCCAGGCCGTTTCCAAATCCCGAGCCAGAGGAGGGCGAACGACGTTCTTCATCGACCGACGGCGAGGCTAGGGCGAGGGCGGTGGCTGCCGCGGGGAAGACTCCATTGCTTGCCAGCGTGCTAGGAGCGGGGCCGACAGGCTGCTCGGGGTATGGCATCCCCGGGGGCCCACCCTGGAAATCTTCGCTCCTCAGCCGCTGCAGGTTATAAGGTCCCGCCGCGCGTAAGCGCTCAACTCCCCGACCCACGGACGTCGAGCCCATGGTGAGCTGACAGTTTCGTACGGGGAAAAGGGGTCCTCTGGCCCCACATCGATCGAGGGGGTTTAGATCCGCGGAGGCACGCACCGCGAGGCGAATCGCTGCTTTTCCCCAAGAGGTTAACCTTCAAACCACCGAGTAGGTTCGGGGCAGGGCCGACTGTCTGCACTGGGGTATTGCATCCCTGGTGGGGCGACCCTGGAAATCTCTGCCCCTTTCCACTCTTTCGGTTGGGCCTCTCGTCGGGGCGAGCGTAAGTCGGCAAGCAGACGTGGGAAGAGGCTTCTTACCGGTGACACTCCCTTCGTGAGAGAGGCAGGTACTCGCCCCGCACCCCGGTCCAAATCTGCTCGGTCCGGCCGTCGTCGGCCCTAGCCGAAGGCCGCTCCCGCGAAGCCAGGCGATCCGAACCGAGGATCCGCGCGAGCCTTCTCCAAGCCCTCTGCCGGGCGCTGGTGTTGAAAGCGTAGCGGACCCTGTTCGCCGGAGCGA